>NC_091313.1:32171140-32241140 GCF_038502225.1 Cherax quadricarinatus
AGAGGCAAATGTAGTCCCTGTTCACAAAAAGAAGAGCAGAGCAGAAATCAGCAACTACAGACCAGTGTCACTCCTGTCAATCACTGGTAAGATCCTTGAGATAATAATCTCAAGACAAATGACAGAGTTTTTTGACTACCACTCACTACTTTGTGATCGTCAATATGGCTTCAGGAAAGGTTACTCTGCTGCTGATCTGTTGTTAAACCTCTCCACTAAGTGGCACCAGTCACTGGATGAATCCAAAGTCAGCTGTGTGGTAGCACTGGACATTGCTGGCGCTTTCGACCGGGTGTGGCACCAGGGCCTCTTAGCAAAACTTCAAGCACTGGGAATTGCAGGCTCTACGCTATGTCTCCTTAGTGATTACCTTCATGGTAGATCTCTAAGTGTAGTCCTCAATGGAACGGAATTAGCAAGGCATCCTATTGGGGCAAGTGTTCCACAAGGAAGCGTGCTGGGTCCATTGTTATGGAATGTCTACTTCAACGACCTTCTTCATCTCATCCCAGAATCATATGCATATGCAGACGACTGTACACTGACATTCACTTATCCAAGAGAAGAAATGCCAGCTGCTCTAAGCTACATCAATCACCAGCTGAGAGCTATATCAGCTTGGGGAAATAGATGGCAAGTAACATTTGCACCTGAGAAAACGCAAATGATGATCGTCTCTAGGCACCATGATGGTAATGCTGGTGCAGTAGTAAGGATGAATGGGAGGATGTTGGCACCTGGAGAAGTTGATATCCTTGGGGTGAAATTTGACTCCAAACTAACCATGAAGAACCATGTTGTAAATCTTGCAAGCAAGGCAGCCAGGAAGCTTACAGCACTTCGCCGTATCTCGCATCTGCTTGACAGTAGGGGTTGCAAGATCCTGTACGAGGCACAAGTACGCTCACACCTTGAGTATGCTCCACTTTCTTGGTTTGCCTGCCCCCCCCCCTCTCATCTGCGACTGCTTGACAGAGTTGAGAACAGAGCAAGACGTCTCATCTCTCGCCTGGACCCATCCTGGATAGATCTGTCATTTCAGCACAGCCTTCAACATAGGAGGGATGTGGGTGGCCTTACTGTTATGTACAAGGCCAATATTGTCAAAATACCACACTTGGATCCACTTCGAGGACAGCGTGAAACAAGCTTTTATGCCACAAGACGGGCAGAAAGCAGCAACTTCACTCTGGCTGTACCCTTCTCCAGAACATCACTCCATCTGAGATCATACATACCCAGGATGACTCGAGTATGGAACACATTCGTACAGCATAATGATGTCAACGAGATAAAGTCAGTTATCAAATGAAAATGCTGGCCCACAGATGGCTCCAACTTCATCCTGTTCCCTACTTGTATGTCTCATAACAATAAAAATGCTTTCAAATGAGCTGATGTAGGTAACAGCTCTTAGCTTGCCAATAAAGTTAGGAATCCTTAACCTGTAAATAGGCTGTCAATAAAGCTTAGGATCCTTAACTTTGTCAAACCCTGTGTAAAAAAAAAAAAAAAGAGAGAGAGAGAGAGAGAGAGAGAGAGAGAGAGAGAGAGAGAGAGAGAGAGAGAGAGAGAGAGAGAGAGAGAGAGAGAGAGAGAGAGAGAGAGAGAGAGAGGAGAGAGAGAGAGAGAGAGAGAGAGAGAGAGAGAGAGAGAGAGAGAGAGAGAGAGAGAGAGAGAGAGAGAGAGAGAGAGAGAGAGAGAGAGAGAGAGAGATATTATGGTGGTGTGGGAAATGGAGAGATGAAGATGGAGAAAAGGGATTAAAGTGGAGAGGGTGAGGTACAGTGAAGGTGGAAGAGAGGGATGATGAAGGTGGAGAGAGATGGTGAAGGAGAGGGAGACGGTTGAAGTTAAAAATACACAGCACGCACGAGCTATGATAAGCATTCGCCACAAAAAGATTCTGTGAACTTCGTGTAAGATTTTTTTTCATTTCGTGCCCCGAGACCGTTCCAGGATATCCTCCGCGAATATCCTTCACTATCACATTACACTGAATCCTTACTGTTCCTTCTTTCACATCCCCCACCACCTCCTCCATTCACACAATCACTTTAAAAGTAAATCACACAACAAATGCTATTATTAACTAAGAAAAACCCTGGTGCTTGCAACAAATTTTTTTTGATAACTTAAAACACAAAATTGGTAAATACGAAGGCAAAATGTCCGTACATATTGTGCTGAGATTAATAATAATGGCCTCAGGGATGGAGACTGCCACCGGCTAAGTCAGGTAAACAAAAATGGGCAATATATCTTATGATTTCCGAGTTTTTCTACTCCCAGAGCCCGGCCTTGGGCCAGGCTTGTCTGGTGCTTGCCTGGTCAGTCAGGCTGTTGCTGGTGATGACACGCTGACCCACATATCTATTACATCCTGGTTGAGCTGGCACCTGGTGAAGATACCTGTGCAGTTTCCTCTTGAAGACTTCTACACTTGTCCCAGCAGTTTCGGATATGTTCTGGTTACATGTTGAATAGTCTGCGGCCCCTGATGTTGATACAGTGTTCCCTTATTGTGCCCACTGCACCCCTGGTTTCCAGTGGGTTTATTTTGCACTTCTTACTATATCTCTCACCCCAGTATGTTCTTATGGCAGTGTGTGGATTTGGGACAAGACCCTCGAGTACTTTCCTGGTATGTATTTTCATGTCTCTCTCTCTCTCTTCCGCTCAAGTGAGTACATATTTAGGATTTTAATGCAGTATAACTGTAAACTGATAACTATGTTCCGCAAGAATAAAATGACTTATACGTGCAGGGTGGGAAATGAACAAAGAGATAAGTAAACACCGTGAAGGCATTGAAAGAATAAAAGGCAACATAATAAAAGCAAAATCAAAAACAAATAAGATTGAAGAAAATTGAGAAAAAGAAATAAAAGATTAACCAAAAGCAAGAAAATAACTCTAAAATGAACTATCACAACCAGAGGAAACACATTTAGAAGACGAACAGTACAAAGTTTGGGAAGACTGAAACAAGCCTCTGCAGATGGGACTATCATAAATCACAGTTTGTGCCGCACCCTAACTTTAACCTGCGTAACACGCCGAATTCTTGCGAATCTTGGCAGTTTCCAAACAGTTACATTTCCTTCATCTTTTTGTCCACTCACCTCGGTCGACTTACGCCCTCCCAACCCTGCCTCCCCCTTATCATGAATTACGTTACAAATGTTACCTTACACCGCGGATAAACCCCACCACCTCACTCCCCTCTGCACTGTGGCCACTACATCAACAATGCCAGCGTTGCGTGTCCTGCTACACACCCCACAACACTCCCTTCTATACCGTGACCACCACACCAGCGCTCATGTTGTATCCTGGTACAAACACCCTTCACTCATCTCTGAGGAAATGCCAATACACAAAAAAGTCACGAATCTTCAAGTTTATTTATCGAAAAAGTTTAAAAATGAGGCATCTTTCTAAACAAGGACATAAAGAGTAAATACCATAAACAGAGATATACACCACAGCACCGTATCATCCTTTGCGGATGATACTAGGATCTGCATGAGGCTGTCATCTGCTGAGGACGCGGTTAACCTCCAAGAAGATATAAACAAAGTTTTCCAGTGGGCAACGGTAAACAATATGATGTTCAATGAGGACAAATTCCAACTACTCCGTTATGGAAAACTGGAGGAGATAATAACTAGAACAGAGTATACTACTGACTCCGGCCATACAATAGAGCGGAAAAATAATGTAAGGGACCTGGGAGTAGTAATGTCTGAGGATCTCACTTTCAAGGATCACAACAGTGCCACGATCGCACGTGCAAAGAAAATGATAGGATGGATAATGAGGACTTTCAAAACGAGAGATGCCAAGCCCATGATGATCCTTTTCAAACCACTTGTTCTCTCTAGGCTGGAATACTGCTGTACATTAACATCTCCATTCAAAGCAGGTGAAATCGCAGATCTAGAGAGTGTACAGAGATCCTTTACTGCACGTATAAGTTCTGTCAAGCACCTTAACTACTGGGAACGCTTGGAAGCACTTGACTTGTACTCGTTGGAACGCAGGAGGGAGAGATATATCATAATCTACACTTGGAAAATCTTGGAAGGAATGGTCCCAAATCTGCACACAGAAATCACTCCCTACGAAAGTAAAAGACTGGGCAGGCGATGCAAAATGCCCCCAATAAAAAGTAGGGGCGCCATTGGTACACTGAGAGAAAACACCATAAGTGTCCGGGGCCCAAAACTGTTCAACAGCCTCCCATCAAGCATTAGGGGAATTGCCAATAAACCCCTGGCTGCCTTCAAGAGAGAGCTGGACAGATACCTAAAGTCAGTGCCGGATCAGCCGGGCTGTGGCTCGTACGTTGGACTGCGTGCGGCCAGCAGTAACAGCCTAGTTGATCAGGCCCTGATCCATCGGGAGGCCTGGTCATGGACCGGGCCGCGGGGGCGTTGATCCCCGGAATAACCTCCAGGTAACCTGTACGACTATCAATATTGCATGTCTCAATAGTGTATCTGACAAAAATATTAAATATACTGCTCTTATGTAAACTACGGAAATCAGTACTTAGGAAGTCTCCAGTGGTTTTTACAACATAGAAGAGACTCTTTTTGTAATCCACATAAGTTCTTCAACATATAGAGAACAGACAATATACAACTCCTACCAGTTGTGCAGTCTGCTGTTCTGTACTGTTTTTATTTCAGATTACACCACAAATTTTCTATTCCATTGAAATCTGTGTATTTTATGAACGATAAAGCAAGCTGATTTCATGCGGCCTTTTACCATTATCATTACTGCTGCTACTTCCTCATTTCTACTACCACCACTGCTACGCTACTACTACTACTACTGCTCATTCTCTCTCGCCCTTTCCATCTTCTAGCCTTCTCTGCCTTTTTCTCATTCAGTTATGATTTCAATTTATTCTTCGGAGAATTATACAATATAAATTAATTAGCCAAGTAAAATGTAGAGAATTTTTTTTCTTGTCTCTCCGATGCACTTCAATGACCATCACAATGGTAAGACCTCAAATAGAAAATGTGTGGTATGGAGTGAAAAAAGTTCCCCGTGCAAGCTGCACAGCCAGAGGCACTTCAGAGGCTTTGCATCGAGGAATGGGGAGTGCAATGAGGCTAGGGAAGGACTCTTCATCCAAGGCAGTTGAGCTACTCACTACATGCTTGAACTGCATTTGATTACCTCTCATTTCCCATGCGCTGTATGACTCCTACGGGTTAAATAACAATAAATAATATTACTACTACTACAATTAATAATAATAATTATAATAACTAATAATAACAGTTATAATAACAACAATCTGTATAGAAGTATGGTTAAATTCCCCTGGAAACCTCTTAAAAGGTTGGTGAACCTACTGAAAGGTTAAAGAAGTTCCTCTTCGATGTTTTCTGTGTACGTTTTCTTTCCCTTGTGACATTTGTGCTACAGCAGACCAACAACCTTTGGTTTATCTGTGAATTCTAATGTGTTTTCTATGTCTGATGTCTTTTTACTCTTTCTCAGCAGGATATATTCGGACTGTACACATCTTTATTCACCTTTTTCTTGACTGTTTTTCTTCTACGCTCAGGACGGTTTTCCTGGTAACCTTGACTAGGTTTGTGGAAAATTGCATTTATCTGAATGTAACTAATTATGTACATAACAGTAAATGATAACAAAGATAATTATTATTTATCAATGTTACATAGACAAGTAGGAATTTGGGACACCAAGGTTGCAAAAAATGTCCCCCTTCGATACCTACCACTGTCATAACCACAAGTTGCTCTGGACCTATTAATTAAATGAAATATACATACACCAGGAATACTGGTAAATATATAAATTTATGGACTGCAAATTAAAAATAATAAATGATTATATATATATATATACACAATTACATAAAAGAAGGAAAATATATCTTAATATCACTCACCAATTTGACTGGAGATTAATGTGTATCATACTCAGAAAACCTCACTCTAACTAAATCTATGAAAATAATGCTGGCCAGAATTACACACAAATCTAGAGAGCTTATCTGAGGTTCCTGGAGCTGTCTTGTCCAGTCGTCTGATATCTCAAGTTAGGCAGGAATGTACATCCACCAATTTCGCCTCCTATTTGAGAGGGGTCAACACAATTTTAACCTCTAGAGCACAAAAAATTCTTCCCATTACACCAACGTTTGTACAAAATTCAAAACCAAGATGGCGAGTGTCCTTCTGCGCAGGCGCAGGCTCAGTTTCCCATTTTCCATCACATAAATTTTATTAAATACAATATAGGCCATCTATTTATCTATAAATTACCGTATTTCCGGAAAATATATACAGTATTTTCCACAAGGTTCTGGTTTACTTTATTCCAGTTAGTTATCTAACTGTTGAAGCTAAACTGACCAAACATCACCTCGCATTGGATATTACTTTGCGTTGCGGCATATAAATCTATGCTTGTTTGTACTTCAGTGAGCTGTGATTAAAGTATACTGCACATAACATCGTTATTTCTGACTACTTCGTCATTGTTCTCGAAGATTAAATCTAACGTTTTATAACTTCTACAATGCTAGTCACGGCATTATGCCGCCCCTCCCTCACACATACCAAAACACAAACACATACCATGAAAGATTATAATATATATATTTGCACACTTATTGAGGTTATCATATTTGGTGCTGCGTCCTTTACGGTTAATCACGTCCCTCAGCCACAAATTCTTGAGGGTTTGGGGAGGTATATTATTCCATGCCTCATGTAAAGCAGCCTCCAGCCATGGGATGGAACTGATATCTTTGCCCAGTAAACTTCGCTTCACTACTGACCAGAGGTTCTTAATAGGGTTTAGGTCTGGGGAATTGCCAGGCCAGGCATTAAAGACCCTTACTTAACAGTCCTTAAGCCAGTGAAGTGCAGATTTGGCGGTATGACACGGTACACCATCCTGCATAAAAACCGTAGCCCCACACTTGTCAAATGCCTCAGGTAAATTGCCACACAGTAACTCCAGGTTATTATACTGGCTCATATATCGGTTTTTGGGAGGCACAATGACTTCAACACTCTGAACACTGAAACACCCCCCAACCATGAGCGAGTCTGGGTGTTTGGTGGGTCTTGTGGGTTACTACCTCTGAGCCAGTACAAGTCACCCATGGTTACAGGTGACGGTGAAGGTTGCTTCATCACTCCAAAGTACTTCAGACCACTGTTGACGATTCCAGTGAAGATATTTATTTGCATTATCCAGCCTACGTTTCTTCTGTGGCTTGGAGAGGATCACTTTCTTAACCTGGCAGTGACTACTGTAGCCCAGTTCTGACACACGTCTGTTAACAGTTCTTAGACACCTCTGAGAGAAGATGTGGGTTCTTTTCTTTCAATTCTCTAGCAGTTATCTTAGGTGCACTCTCTAAATGCTTCTTTAACACAGTTAAGGTACAAACAGATGTCTTCTTCCAGGGGCCAGGCTGAGGTTTGGCAGACGGTAACTCGACACTGCAACCAGCCTGGAAACGCTGTACCCAGTTCCTCACTGAACGCTCGCACACACCAACATTCTCCACTATTTCTTTCGTATGGTGCCCAGCTTTGTGAAGCCCTATTATTTGAGCTATAGTTTCAGGTGTTAATTTAAAGACTTCCTTTTACCCATAATCAAACATGTATAGCCCCAAAACCAAAGGGAACACTGGGCAAAAGATGGGGCAGATGAGAGACAAAACTGCAACACTTCCTCTCACCACGGCAGCCACGTGAGCACTGAGGAGTCACTGTGGAGTGTGGCGGCAGGCCGTGACGTCATGCTAACAGCTGCTACCCGGCATAATGCACTGACAAAAAGCCTGTATGGCAGACCTTTGATTTTCGTCACGGCATTATGCCGGGGCGCTCACCCGGCATAATGCCGTGACTAGCACTGTATGTTATGTTATTTGTTGGCTTAAAGCAAGCGTGTCAGTGTCTGGAGTTCTCTGGTATGTCTGTCCAGAGTATATACAGACAGGTTTATAAGTACATACACAATGAACCTATCCAACATGTTCCAACAACAACAACAACAACAACAACACACACACGCACACGCACACACACGCGCACACGCACACATGCTAAACTTCCCATGCCTGGTGGCCTGGTGGCTAAAGCTCCCGCTTCACACACGGAGGGCCCGGGTTCGATTCCCGGCGGGTGGAAACATTTCGACACGTTTCCTTACACCTGTTGTCCTGTTCACCAAGCAGCAAATAGGTACCTAGGTGTTAGTCGACTGGTGTGGGTCGCATCCTGGGGGACAAGATTAAGGACCCCAATGGAAATAAGTTAGACAGTCCTCGATGACGCACTGACTTTCTTGGGTTATCCTGGGCGGCTAACCCTCCGGGGTTAAAAATCCGAACGAAATCTTATCTTATCAATGTGGAACTGTGGCAGTTATCCAACCATACTGAATATTTAAAAAAAAAAAAAACATTCCTCAGACACAAAAAAATGCAATAGCAATTTCATAGTTAATATGACTTCACTTTTACTTGAGCTTCCTCTGACATATAATACATTTTCTTGTTCAAAATTTTATTTATAATCTTGTATGATCAAGTAAAGGAGGAAAAAAATGATAACCCGGCAACCTAATTTCTGCAACATATTTTACTCCATATTTCCAAACAATATTTAAGAATTTTAACAAGAAGAGTGACAGTTCCAGGCAACTTGACAACTGTGCCAACGATACAATACACGAATATATTTACAACTTTTTTCTACACTTTCTTTACCCTTGTCATTGTCACTGTGTAATATCTTGTCCACTGGCATGTATGTTTGCCTATTCTCTCATGATAGTTATATATGTCTGTCTACCTGTGCTTCACCTGCGACCGGTTTTAAGGGCTCTTCTACCCCTGCACCCCGGCCTAAGGTCAGGCTTCCCCGATGGCTGCCTGGTGAATCAAGTTATTGGTGCTAGTCACCCGCTGGTTGCATTATTGGTAATACCGAAAGTCTCTCATAGAATACAGGTGAAAAAGATATATCATAATCTATACTTTAAAAATACTAGAAGGATATGCAACAGAAATTGCCAACAGACACGTAGCTTTGTTCAAGACAGCAGCTTGTACATTCCTCGAGTCAACTCTTGACCAGCCGGACTGTGCTGCTAGCACAGACAGCCTAATTGACCAGGACTGGTTGGTAGGTTGGTAGACAGCAACCACCCAGGGAAGTACTACCGTCCTGCCAGATGACTGTGAAACAAAAACCTGTAACTGTTTTGCATGATGGTAGGATTGCTGGTTTCTTTTTCTGTCTCATAAACACGCTAAGATAACAGGGATATCTTGCTACTCCTACTTACACTTTGGTCACACTTCACAGACACGCACATGCATATATATATATACATACATCTAGGTTTTTCTCTTTTTTCTAAATAGCTCTTGTTCTTTTTTATTTCTTCTATTGTCCATGGGGAAGTGGAAAAGAATCTTTCCTCCGTAAGCCATGCGTGTCGTATGAGGCGACTAAAATGCCGGGAGCAATGGGCTAGTAACCCCTTCTCCTGTATACAATTACTAAAAAAGAGAAGAAGAAAAACTTTATAAAACTGGGTTGCTTAAATGTGCGTGGATGTAGTGCGGATGACAAGAAACAGATGATTGCTGATGTTATGAATGAAAAGAAGTTGGATGTCCTGGCCCTAAGCGAAACAAAGCTGAAGGGGGTAGGAGAGTTTCAGTGGGGGGAAATAAATGGGATTAAATCTGGAGTATCTGAGAGAGTTAGAGCAAAGGAAGGGGTAGCAGTAATGTTAAATGATCAGTTATGGAAGGAGAAAAGAGAATATGAATGTGTAAATTCAAGAATTATGTGGATTAAAGTAAAGGTTGGATGCGAGAAGTGGGTCATAATAAGCGTGTATGCACCTGGAGAAGAGAGGAATGCAGAGGAGAGAGAGAGATTTTGGGAGATGTTAAGTGAATGTATAGGAGCCTTTGAACCAAGTGAGAGAGTAATTGTGGTAGGGGACTTGAATGCTAAAGTAGGAGAAACTTTTAGAGAGGGTGTGGTAGGTAAGTTTGGGGTGCCAGGTGTAAATGATAATGGGGGCCCTTTGATTGAACTTTGTATAGAAAGGGGTTTAGTTATAGGTAATACATATTTTAAGAAAAAGAGGATAAATAAGTATACACGATATGATGTAGGGCGAAATGACAGTAGTTTGTTGGATTATGTATTGGTAGATAAAAGACTGTTGAGTAGACTTCAGGATGTACATGTTTATAGAGGGGCCACAGATATATCAGATCACTTTCTAGTTGTAGCTATACTGAGAGTAAAAGGTAGATGGGATACAAGGAGAATAGAAGCATCAGGGAAGAGAGAGGTGAAGGTTTATAAACTAAAAGAGGAGGCAGTTAGGGTAAGATATAAACAGCTATTGGAGGATAGATGGGCTAATGAGAGCATAGGCAATGGGGTCGAAGAGGTATGGGGTAGGTTTAAAAATGTAGTGTTAGAGTGTTCAGCAGAAGTTTGTGGTTACAGGAAAGTGGGTGCAGGAGGGAAGAGGAGCGATTGGTGGAATGATGATGTAAAGAGAGTAGTAAGGGAGAAAAAGTTAGCATATGAGAAGTTTTTACAAAGTAGAAGTGATGCAAGGAGGGAAGAGTATATGGAGAAAAAGAGAGAAGTTAAGAGAGTGGTGAAGCAATGTAAAAAGAGAGCAAATGAGAGAGTGGGTGAGATGTTATCAACAAATTTTGTTGAAAATAAGAAAAAGTTTTGGAGTGAGATTAACAAGTTAAGAAAGCCTAGAGAACAAATGGATTTGTCAGTTAAAAATAGGAGAGGAGAGTTATTAAATGGAGAGTTAGAGGTATTGGGAAGATGGAAGGAATATTTTGAGGAATTGTTAAATGTTGATGAAGATAGGGAAGCTGTGATTTCGTGTATAGGGCAAGGAGGAATAACATCTTGTAGGAGTGAGGAAGAGCCAGTTGTGAGTGTGGGGGAAGTTCGTGAGGCAGTAGGTAAAATGAAAGGGGGTAAGGCAGCCGGGATTGATGGGATAAAGATAGAAATGTTAAAAGCAGGTGGGGATATAGTTTTGGAGTGGTTGGTGCAATTATTTAATAAATGTATGGAAGAGGGTAAGGTACCTAGGGATTGGCAGAGAGCATGCATAGTTCCTTTGTATAAAGGCAAAGGGGATAAAAGAGAGTGCAAAAATTATAGGGGGATAAGTCTGTTGAGTGTACCTGGTAAAGTGTATGGTAGAGTTATAATTGAAAGAATTAAGAGTAAGACGGAGAATAGGATAGCAGATGAACAAGGAGGCTTTAGGAAAGGTAGGGGGTGTGTGGACCAGGTGTTTACAGTGAAACATATAAGTGAACAGTATTTAGATAAGGCTAAAGAGGTCTTTGTGGCATTTATGGATTTGGAAAAGGCGTATGACAGGGTGGATAGGGGGGCAATGTGGCAGATGTTGCAAGTGTATGGTGTAGGAGGTAGGTTACTGAAAGCAGTGAAGAGTTTTTACGAGGATAGTGAGGCTCAAGTTAGAGTATGTAGGAAAGAGGGAAATTTTTTCCCAGTAAAAGTAGGCCTTAGACAAGGATGTGTGATGTCACCGTGGTTGTTTAATATATTTATAGATGGGGTTGTAAGAGAAGTAAATGCGAGGGTTTTGGCAAGAGGCGTGGAGTTAAAAGATAAAGAATCACACACAAAGTGGGAGTTGTCACAGCTGCTCTTTGCTGATGACACTGTGCTCTTGGGAGATTCTGAAGAGAAGTTGCAGAGATTGGTGGATGAATTTGGTAGGGTGTGCAAAAGAAGAAAATTAAAGGTGAATACAGGAAAGAGTAAGGTTATGAGGATAACAAAAAGATTAGGTGATGAAAGATTGAATATCAGATTGGAGGGAGAGAGTATGGAGGAGGTGAACGTATTCAGATATTTGGGAGTGGACGTGTCAGCGGATGGGTCTATGAAAGATGAGGTGAATCATAGAATTGATGAGGGAAAAAGAGTGAGTGGTGCACTTAGGAGTCTGTGGAAACAAAGAACTTTGTCCTTGGAGGCAAAGAGGGGAATGTATGAGAGTATAGTTTTACCAACGCTCTTATATGGGTGTGAAGCGTGGGTGATGAATGTTGCAGCGAGGAGAAGGCTGGAGGCAGTGGAGATGTCATGTCTGAGGGCAATGTGTGGTGTGAATATAATGCAGAGAATTCGTAGTTTGGAAGTTAGGAGGAGGTGCGGGATTACCAAAACTGTTGTCCAGAGGGCTGAGGAAGGGTTGTTGAGGTGGTTCGGACATGTAGAGAGAATGGAGCGAAACAGAATGACTTAAAGAGTGTATCAGTCTGTAGTGGAAGGAAGGCGGGGTAGGGGTCGGCCTAGGAAGGGTTGGAGGGAGGGGGTAAAGGAGGTTTTGTGTGCGAGGGGCTTGGACTTCCAGCAGGCATGCGTGAGCGTGTTTGATAGGAGTGAATGGAGACAAATGGTTTTTAATACTTGACGTGCTGTTGGAGTGTGAGCAAAGTAACATTTATGAAGGGATTCAGGGAAACCGGCAGGCCGGACTTGAGTCCTGGAGATGGGAAGTACAGTGCCTGCACTCTGAAGGAGGGGTGTTAATGTTGCAGTTTAAAAACTGTAGTGTAAAGCACCCTTCTGGCAAGACAGTGATGGAGTGAATGATGGTGAAAGTTTTTCTTTTTCGGGCCACCCTGCCTTGGTGGGAATCGGCCGGTGTGATAATAAAAAAAATAATAAATGATCTGGAACCGGCCGCAGAGGCTCTGATACCCCCACATCGACAACAGTATTTATATCACTTAAACATTCAACTCATTCCAGTTTTCAGCGCCCTGTGTCTGCCTTAATTCGCAAGAGTACGCACCCCCTGCGAAAACTTCTAGGCGACTACAACCCAGTGAGTACAGCTTTATTTAGAGTCGGGATCATAGAAAATGGGTGCATGTTAAGCCCTCACAATCGATCACCCCCACCTAACAGTCTCGCTGTAGCCCCACTACCTTCCCCCTTCCTCGTAAAACTATCTCCAAAAAATAATTACATTGTCTAACTTGAAACATAAGTATATAAAAGAACTTGAAAATGAATGTATGATATGCCACTTTCAAGATTTTTAGTCAGTATGATTCGTAAGGCCTTGTAAGTGCAAAGTTAAATGCTCCATTAATTCTGTAAATTTTAATATATGTGGTTACACATTTGATTCAACCTAATGGACACGACTTTGAATCCAGGGCGAGAAGAGACTAGTTGATAAGGACCTGCCTCGCATGGGCCAGTAGGCCTTCTGCAGTGTTCCTACATTCTTATGTTCTTAATTGAAAGTGCTGTCCCTGTTCACCAGCAAAATAAAGGCCCTTTATTAAACTAGTGAGACACTACAAAAAAATGCAACATTAATGTCTTTGAAATTACCATTAGTCGTATCACGTCATTGTCTTCTCATGTGTCAGTAGGCTGTTGTTGGTCACCTGGAGGAGAGGGCACAATGACCCCCGATGAAAATCAGCACAATACTTGGCGTCCTCGGGTTACCCTGGATTAATGCTTAGAAGAAAGTCTTCTACCGGTGAATATAGTCAGTAATGAAACCAGAAGAAACAGCTGGCCTGTGTCTAGAACACAATTTTCTTCAGTTTTTGCTATGGTGGTCCGTTAAAAATTCGGCTTCAAGCACACTCTTGAAAGTATATCGTGTGCACTCTGAGAACACTATTTATCGTGTGCACTCAGAGAACACTATCAACTTCATTCGTGGTAGACGACGCTTCATCCTTATACCAGCAGATATATAAAAAAAAATACTGCCAGTACAAAAGTAGAATATGAGTAATACAAGTTGATGCAGGAGGCATCTGACCAAATAGATTGTGAGATCTATGAGAACCTCTGGGATGCAAGTGATAAAAACCTGATAGACATAGTGGTAATCAGGGAAATCCGACCACACAAAGGCAACAGAAACAAAAAAAAATATCCTAAACCTGTCACAGATAAGATCATAACCACTAGGCCTCAAAAGAGAAAAAAAACTCGTCTTGCCTGCCACAACAGGCGCCGTCGTGTTTTTCTTATCAGAATTCGGCTGTGTATTTTGGCTATTTATATATTTTCACGGAGGAACTTACCTGTCAAGACATGCCTGCCTTTAGATAACTATGTTTAAAGTAAAACGAATTTTTTTTTATATCAAGTGTAGTTTAGCATAGAAGATATCAATTTCGTCTTCAGACTAATCTTTACCAAGTCTATATCATGACTACTAGAGGGACTGACTTCACATATATACACTGAAGTAATCCTTTACGATTACGCGAGCGGAAGGTATAATAGACAGTAAAGCATACCGCCAATGAAAAATGGATGCAATAAGTACATTAAAAGACAGATCAATAAGAATAACAAGCCCTGTTTTTTTTAACACTTTTTTTTTCCAAAATACTACAAGTAATTCACAAATTTTATCTATCTCCAAGAGGAAATATGATAAATCCCGGCAGGTTATTTCATGTTCAGCAAGGCTGACATTATTACGTCACTTACCACCAGCCTGATCGATCAGGTCGTCAACAATGAGTCATCGCCACACACTGAGCTACGGGAAGTAGTTACCAGTTATGAACAAATGGCTTGGCAGACTGTGCAGGTTACTTCCAGTGATAAGCGGAAGAGCCGTGAGTATAATGAGAGAACTCAACAAGTGTAAAGGAACCACAGCTCTTCAACAACCTCCCTTCATGCATAAATGAGATAACAAACAAACGCCTAGCTGTCTTCAAGAGAGAACTCTACAAATTCCTCAAAACAATTCCTGATCAGCCGGACTGTGGCGCATATGTTGGACTACGGACACGAACAGCTTGATCAATCAGGCCAGCAACTAAGAGGCCTGGTCTGGGACCGGGTCATGGGGGCTATGTCCTCCGGAAGCGGCTCCAGGTAACCTTCAGGTGACTTCCTCCCCTACCTTATCCTCCACACCTTCCTTCTCCTGTCCGTATGTCCATCCTTCCCCTCCGTCATTCATTCCCTGCACTCTCCTCCCGCCCGTCCTCCCTCACCCTTACCACACATATGGCGCCGGCTGTCGGCCGTGCTCTCCTGCCACCGTACTAATAAAAACCGCCATTAGCAGTAAGCCTAAGAGCGGTGAGTTTGGCAGTACCTGTGTTGTGTGGGTGTAGCGGCTTACACCACGCTCTAACATCCATTACAAAACACTACAGAAGTGTCACAACCGGCCCAGGGCCAGGCTGTGGGAGTAGGAAAACTCTCCAAACCCTTCAGAGGTTTATCAAAGGTATACTCTCTAACATGGAAACTTATTAACGTTTTGGTCACTAACAAAAAATATTCACTTCACAAATGTAGTAGTTTTTTGGCGTACATGTGCATTTTTAGCCAGAATTTGCTGCCTTGGTTTATAAAGCAGCGATCTGTTGTGCCAGAAAAACCCGAGAACACATTTATTTTTTATATTACTAAGTAAATCTTAAAGTTACAAAATCAATATTTTTATTGGTTTTGAATAATCCTAACGGATTAAACAAGCTTTCATTTCATTTTTTTGTATTATTGTTTTCTTACTTTCTTCTGATGTTTGACGATATCTATTCACTTTAGTTTTCCCCCCTAAAGCTACTGTAATAATGGAAAACTTGTAATACTTATTTATGAGCACTTCTCCGTGCATCCATTAGTGGATGATAAGTGCCATGTGAAGCTAATAATCCACAATGTTAAATCAGTACACGTCCCTACCAGATGCCACACCAAGCTTTCTCTAAATACTTCCACTTTATTACCTCTCCCACCCTTTATGAGGGATGACTTGATGCTGGTGAAGATCCCTTGATCCAAGAAATTGGAGCTATCTGACCCTTTGATTAAAATCTGATTACCTCTCATTCAACAAGCACTGTATGACCCACATGTATGAGCCACACGTGCACCTCCCCAGAACCAGGTGTTGTTTCCCATCCCTCCTGCTTCTGTTTACCATAACAACAATTATGCTTGTAGCGTTGAGTCTCACACACAAAGCACTGTGACTCTTAAGCTCTTCCCCACCACTCTCAGTGTTTCCATCCCCTCCTTTCCAACTACACCACCCTAACCCCTGAACATTACTCCCACCCCTACCCCTCCTACCCCAATGCATCTCAACGCCGCTATCCGCCCTCCCACACTTACATAGGTATACACATAGGTTCTTTCATGTCAGTCTTCAACTAGAAAAGAAAACATCGCAGCCTCACCGTTCCTTCTCCCCTTCTGCATCCCCACCCTTCTTTCCCCACCACAACACTCTCCCTTATGTAAGTCCTATAGTAGCGTCACATCTCGCTACACCCATATTTCCTCTCAACCACAGCTTCCAACTCCTCGCCATCACGCCAATATCTACCTGGAGGTTACCTGGAGGTTATTCCGGGGATCAACGCCCCCGCGGCCCGGTCCACGACCAGGCCTCCCGATGGATCAGGGCCTGATCAACTAGGCTGTTACTGCTGGCCGCACGCAGTCCGACGTACGAGCCACAGCCCGGCTGATCCGGCACCGACTTTAGGTATCTGTCCAGCTCTCTCTTGAAGGCAGCCAGGGGTTTATTGGCAACTCCCCTAATGCTTGATGGGAGGCTGTTGAACAGTTTTGGGCCCCGGACACTTATGGTGTTTTCTCTTAGTGTACCAATGGCGCCCCTACTTTTTATTGGGGGCATTTTGCATCGCCTGCCCAGTCTTTTACTTTCGTAGGGAGTGATTTCTGTGTGCAGATTTGGGACCATTCCTTCCAAGATTTTCCAAGTGTAGATTATGATATATCTCTCCCTCCTGCGTTCCAACGAGTACAAGTCAAGTGCTTCCAAGCGTTCCCAGTAGTTAAGGTGCTTGACAGAACTTATACGTGCAGTAAAGGATCTCTGTACACTCTCTAGATCTGCGATTTCACCTGCTTTGTATGGAGATGTTAATGTACAGCAGTATTCCAGCCTAGAGAGAACAAGTGATTTGAAAAGGATCATCACGGGCTTGGCATCTCTCGTTTTGAAAGTTCAGTACGTGAGTCTCGCTAATTCCTCTCCTTCTACTCCAGAGTGGTTGAAAAACTAAAAACTGGATGAAGAAATTGTGAGAACAAATTTAATATACAGCATGACTAAGTCTCTCAAAAACTTAGAAGTGCTATAAGTTTATAGTTGTCGCAGACCCTTTGTTGCTATCTTTGTGGCGTGAGGCTACATCACTGGTTTTAGAACTTGTGAGATGACTTATCTGTCTAAGCTGTACCAATATGATTTAAATTCAATGATAATTTTGTCCCAGCTTTTTTTTCTTTTTTTTTTTTCAAAATATTTCCATGAGGCTGGGCCTCAGAGTACATGAGCATGCTACCTGGAGTCTACCTGTTGAATTGTTAAAGTCAAGTGGAGTTTAAATTTTGTCAGATATGTTACGTTACTGGAACAATACACAAATAACCCGCACATAGGAGAGAGCTTATGACGACGCTTCGGTCCGACTTGGACCACTTACAAGTCATTTGTAAATGGTTGTAAATAGTCCAAGTCGGACCGAAACGTCGTCATAAGCTTCTCTCGCTTATATGCGGGTTGTGTACTACAAATGATATTTGCTTCTGCTTTTTCAAGTGAGAAAAATTATTTTTAATTTCGTTCAGTCTCGATGGAAGTGCGTGTGAGGCTGGAGAAGATTATTATTATAATCAAAAAGAAGAAGCGCTAAGCCACAAGGACTATACAGCGCTGCAGGCTGGAGAAGAGCAGCGACGACCATAAAAGAGGGGAACCAGTAGGTACGACACCCTCCACACCCCTCACCCTGATGGTCTAGTTGGCAATAGTCATTACACCACCCAGAATTTGATTTCCCTTGTATGAGTGATGGGAAGGAGAGAGAGAGGGAAGAAGGGAAGAGAGGGGGAGGAGGCAGACCGCGGAAAAACCACAAAAGATCATGTAACAAGCAACTTTATTTCTATAGTGATGTAGGGTATACAGTTGACAATGGAGTAATTGACATCTATAAGTTAATTTATAGAAAAACATGGTTTAGGGTAGACATGCTGTTGCGGGATTCATAAGATGTGAAGGTAGTAGGTAGTAAAGAATACCAACGAATAAACTGTTAGGGTAGTATATTGTAATAGCAAAACCGGAGCCCAGGCCATCACCTGTCTGCCTGCCGCCTAGGTCGAGATGTAACTGAGGGAGGTTTGCTGGGCCGACGGCTTGGGCGGCTGTTCAACCATAGTCGCGTGACTAGGTTCGCGTACAAAGGAATGGTGTGTATAATGGTATTGGCATATTTATATACTACAGAAGTATTGCACCATTGACAATGCAAGTGAAGGAAGACATACAAGACTGGAACAAGAGATATGGGAGGAAGTGCAAGATAAACCCAGTGAAAAGCAGGAGTGCAGTGAGCACAATAAGGGAACACTGTATCAACATTTGTGGTCCCATATTATTCAACATCTTACCAGAAGATATCAGAAACACTGCTGGAACAAGTGTAGAAGTCTTCAAGAGGAAATTGCACAAGTATCTTCACCAGGTGGCAGATCTACAAGGCTGTGATGGATATGTGGGGCTGCGGACAACCAGCAGCAATAGCCTGATTGACCAGGCAAGAACTAGACGAGCCTGGCCCATGGCCGGACTCCGGGACGAGAAAAACTCTCGAATTCATCCAAGGTATATCAAAGGTATGTTTTATGTAAGCTCGGTGGCTGACCGGTAGTACCGTTAGGCTTGCTGTTACATTAAGGTGCATGGTTTGAGGCTCCGTGAATTTTTCTGTTAATTTAATAACAGTCGTTTTTGCATATACGCGCGCGCGCGTGCGTGTACTCACCTAGTTGTACTCACCTAGTTCAGGTTGCAGGGGTCGAGTCCAAGCTCCTGGCCCCGCCTCTTCACTGGTCGCTACTAGGTCACTCTCCCTGAACCATGAGCTTTATCGTACCTCTGCTTAAAGCTATGTATGGATCCTGCCTCCACTACATCGCTTCCCAAACTATTCCACTTCCTGACTACTCTGTGGCTGAAGAAATACTTCCTAACATCCCTTTGATTCATCTGTGTCTTCAGCTTCCAACTGTGTCCCCGTGTTGCTGTGTCCAGTCTCTGGAACATCCTGTCTTTGTCCACCTTGTCAATTCCTCTCAGTATTTTGTAAGTCGTTATCATGTCCCCCCTATCTCTCCTGTCCTCCAGTGTCGTCAGGTTGATTTCTTTTAACCTCTCCTCATAGGACATACCTCTTAACTCTGGGACTAGTCTTGTTGCAAACCTTTGCACTTTCTCTAGTTTCTTTACATGCTTGGCTAGGTGTGGGTTCCAAACTGGTGCCGCATACTCCAATATGGGCCTAACGTACACGGTGTACAGGGTCCTGAACGATTCCTTATTAAGATGTCGGAATGCTGTTCTGAGGTTTGCCAGACGCCCATATGCTGCAGCAGTTATTTGGTTGATGTGCGCTTCAGATGTGCCTGGTGCTATACTCACCCCAAGATCTTTTTCCTTGAGTGAGGTTTGTAGTCTCTGGCCCCCTAGACTGTACTCCGTCTGCGGTCTTCTTTGCCCTTCCCCAATCCTCATGACTTTGCACTTGGTGGGATTGAACTCTAGGAGCCAATTGCTGGACCAGGTCTGCAGCCTGTCCAGATCCCTTTGTAGTTCTGCCTGGTCTTCGATCGAATGAATTCTTCTCATCAACTTCACGTCATCTGCAAACAGGGACACCTCAGAGTTTATTCCTTCTGTCATGTCGTTCACAAATACCAGAAACAGCACTGGTCCTAGGACTGACCCCTGTGGGACCCCGCTGGTCACGGGTGCCCACTCTGACACCTCGCCACGTACCATTACTCGCTGCTGTCTTCCTGACAAATATTCCCTGATCCACTGTAGTGCCTTCCCTGTTATCCCTGCTTGATCCTCCAGTTTTTGCACTAATCTCTTGTGTGGTACTGTGTCAAACGCCTTCTAGCAGTCCAAGAAAATGCAATCCACCCACCCCTCTCTCTCGTGTCTTACTGCTGTCACCTTGTCATAGAACTCCAGTAGGTTTGTGACACAGGATTTCCCATCCCTGAAACCATGTTGGCTGCTGTTGATGAGATCATTCCTTTCTAGGTGTTCCATCACTCTTCTCCTGACAATCTTCTCCATGACTTTGCATATTATACATGTCAGTGACACTGGTCTGTAGTTTAGTGCTTCATGTCTGTCTCCTTTTTTAAAGATTGGGACTACATTTGCTGTCTTCCATGCCTCAGGCAATCTCCCTGTTTCGATAATGTATTGAATATTGTTGTTAGGGGCACACATAGCGCCTCTGCTCCCTCTGTGTGTGTGTGTGTGTGTGTGTGTGTGTGTGTGTGTGTGTGTGTGTGTGTGTGTGTGTGTGTGTGTGTGTGTGTGTGTGTGTGTGTGTGTACGAGCTCTGCTTGAAGGAAACCTTTGTTGTGGAATGCTTGACGATATTCCCATTGCCCTACTGAAGTCTGCCAATTCAGGATGACAGGTTTCACTACCTCACGTACGAAACCCATCATGGTGATGGAATAAGACGAAAATGTAGGTAGTTTTTGTTCCCATAAAGTAGTTATCATACAATTACCTAGTTTTTGTTAAAGATAACAACGATACTACTCCCCTCCTTCATCATAATAGTGGGAGTTGTTTCTTCGTTAAGAAATGTTTCTAGAGACATGGGTCTTATTATATGATGACCCGTTCAGATATTAATAAGCAACCGCTGACTCTACGGGAGGCGTCTTCCTGCTAACCTCCACCGTCCCTCGTCTACTCTCCCTATCAACCCTTGGCCCACCCACCACACACACACACTTCCCCCCTACTTCCCTGCTCTTCCTAGCAACTGTATGGCGCCACCTCTGTAATAGACTAAATCTGAACAAGGAAGCCAGCTATTTAAACAGACTTCCATCAACATTTTAAAATAGTGACGAGCGGTCGCAGAGTGCGGCTAGGGGAGTGAGCTGCGGCAGGGGGAGAAAGAGAGAGCTACGACAGAGATGGGAAGGGAGGGGGAGAGGGAGGGCAGAGAGAGAGAGAGAGAGAGAGAGAGAGAGGGGGGGGGGAGTAGGGTCCGAAAGACGAGAAATGGAGGTAGAGAAAACATGAGATGGTAGGGGGAGGGTTGCGGTATTTCGGGGATGTACGGTGGTAGATAGGAGGTTAGGGGAAATGAGGCCAGAAACGATATTCGATTTTAAAATAAAATTAGTAACCTCGGCAACATGCTTCTGCCTTAGTAAAATGGAAACGAGTTCTGACTTAGAGTTAAGGGGTAGTAAAGAACACCAATGGAAATACGTACGTCGCTTTGTCTGACTTTTTTAGATTCTCCTAAGTAATTTGCAGATATATTACTATGTATAACAATTTGTGTAATTGTATTTATGTATACCTGTACCTAAATAAACTTGCTTACTTAAAGGTGAGTCAAGGAACAGCAGTGGAGTAGAGTGGGAGAATTAGTAGGGAAGGATGGAGTGGGGAAGTGGAGGTGCCTGTCTTGGGTTGCGATGGGGGAAGAGAGCAGACATATGTTGAACTTCAGGCGACAGATACAGTGAGCGATGGTGGGAAGTGGAGGGGGATGGAGGAGTAGGGAGTAAGAAAGAGGAGGAGGAGAAGGAGGAGGAGGAGGGAGTAAGAAAGGGTAAGAGGAGGATGAGGGGGACGGAGTAAGAAAGGGTGGGAGGAAGGTAATACAAACATCCGATGGGTGAGCCATAGGAGCGTGAAACAACCAACCTCGAACTTCAGATCTTCACTGTCAACAACTCTTACTGTAGAGGAAGAATAAAAAGGGCTTACCAGCACATCCTCTTCCAAAACTCTGCATTGACTCAAAGGAGGAAAAAGAGAGACAGTCATATCAGACATAGACAGAGATATACACCACAGCACCGTATCATCCTTTGCGGATGATACTAGGATCTGCATGAGGCTGTCATCAGCTGAGGACGCGGTTAACCTCCAAGAAGATATAAACAAAGTTTTCCAGTGGGCAACGGTAAACAGTATGATGTTCAATGAGGACAAATTGCAACTACTCCGTTATGGAAAACTGGAGATAATAACTAGAACAGAGTATACTACTGACTCCGGCCATACAATAGAGCGGAAAAAATAATGTAAGGGACCTGGGAGTAGTAATGTCTGAGGATCTCACTTTCAAGGATCACAACAGTCCCACGATCGCACGTGCAAAGAAAATGATAGGATGGATAATGAGAACTTTCAAAACGAGAGATGCCAAGCCCATGATGATCCTTTTCAAATCACTTGTTCTCTCTAGGCTGGAATACTGCTGTACATTAACATCTCCATTCAAAGCAGGTGAAATCGCAGATCTAGAGAGTGTACAGAGATCCTTTACTGCACGTATAAGTTCTGTCAAGCACCTTAACTACTGGGAACGCTTGGAAGCACTTGACTTGTACTCGTTGGAACGCAGGAGGGAGAGATATATCATAATCTACAATTGGAAAATCTTGGAAGGAATGGTCCCAAATCTGCACACAGAAATCACTCCCTTACGAAAGTAAAAGACTGGGCAGGCGATGCAAAATGCCGCCAATAAAAAGTAGGGGCGCCATTGGTACACCAAGGGAAAACACCATAAGTGACCGGGGCCCAAAACTGTTCAACAGCCTCCCATCAAGCATTAGGGGAATTGCCAATAAACCCCTGGCTGCCTTCAAGAGAGAGCTGAACAGATACCTAAAGTCAGTGCCGGATCAGCCGGGCTGTGGCTCGTACGTTGGACTGCGTGCGGCCAGCAGTAACAGCCTAGTTGATCAGGCCCTGATCCATCGGGAGGCCTGGTCATGGACCGGGCCGCGGGGGCGTTGATCCCCGGAATAACCTCCAGGTAACCAGGTAGGTAAGGAAAGTGACGCAACTTACAGAATTGAATGTTGATGTCAGTGTGAGGAATATGAACACTGTGAAGTTGTTCATGGTCAGAGTGACTGCTGATGATAAATACTGACATTAATGACAGCTGCCATACACTGGACAACTCCCATATAATAACAGTTGGGAAAGCTGGAAGGAGTTTGAGTCAGCATCAAAGAGTTGTCAGTCTCCCAACACAGTCTTGTCTTTCCACCTTATAGCATTTATTGGTGTTATTGTATAAAAACACCAGACACAGCTTCAAAAATAAATATGATCGGCTCTGAAGTACAGAAATCAGTGAAACATGTCGATAAAAGTTAAGAGTCTAAATGAATCGACCCCTGCAAACACACCTAGGTAAGTACAACTAGGTGTGAACTATACAGAATTCAAGAGAAATCGATACATGATAATCAGATAGCAGGTGGAGGTGAGGGAAGGGCAGCAGTGTCGCTCTAGGCTCCTTCACACAGTTTTGAATTACATTAAATCCCGTGGTCGCGACACACTATCAGGTACTTCCGGCCAGTTCTCTGGGAATGTGGCTCCGTAGCCTCTCAAAACAACTACACAATACATACTCACATGCAAAACACACCAGATCTTAGTGAGCAAACACGCACTAGGGACAAGGCGAAAAATAAGACGTGGGCAGAGGTGAAGTGAGTTGGGGTTAACCTATATTGGTGAAAGACAAGTTAAAAGAAAATATTCAAGAGCTTAAATAAAAAATACCTTCCGCTCAGGCAACTTTGCTTTTATATAAGGTAGAAAACAAGCCTCAAACGATATTTTACATTCAAAATTCTTGATCGTCATACTGCATATTTAAATTAAAAAAAATTGCAACGCGTTTAAATTAGATCTAATATCTAGCATGGAAACTACCAAATGCATTCTACATTCATCATTAAGGGTTAATTTGTATTTCAGACTCTAGTGGAACTTACAAATTTCATCGAGGTTTTCCTGTTCAGCCTACGCGAATTCCAAAAGTCTGACTCTACGCTGCCCACCTGAAGGCCTGGACGAGACGAAGACCACCTTGTTGTGCCCTGGGATTACCTTAACCTTTATAAAACGAGCCTTTTCATATCTCTTGGTAATCTACTTAATCCACCTGACATACCCAAGAGGTGAAAAAGTCTTTCTCTTCCCTTCCTCGGTAGACCACTTTTAACCATCTCTTATTATTTAGGGTTCACCCCTTGGTAGATTACTTATTAACCCCTTGTTAATTAAAACTTAATCTACCGGTTAGTGCGAAGCTTTTTCCTGGCTCTTCGTTTTATCAACTCCATCCTTGGATGTTGCAAAATGCAGCTAAAACTACAATATCCTTGTCTACAAGTATCACAACGTTTACAAACAACCATTATCTAATTGTAGGATATCCTGCATACTTTTATAGTGTCAGAAACTGTAGTTACAACATAAGTATATGTTGGGCACACATATTTGAAGTATTAATTTTGTAGTTCCGTATTCTGCTACGTTCTAAGATATAGTGCCGAAAGTGTGTTCACTCTTCTCTCCACATACTTTATATTGTATTTGCTCCTTTGAAGTTACTACACCAAGAGGGAGCTGGACAGATACCTAAAGTCGGTGCCAGATCAGCCGGGCTGTGGTTCGTACATTGGATTGCGTTCGGCCAGCAGTAATAGCCTCGTTGATCAGGCCCTGATCCACCGGGAGGCCTGGTCGTGGACCGGGCCATGGGGGCGTTGATCCCCGGAATACCCTCCAGGTAGACACCAACCTGCCACATATATGGGTAACTTAAACCACTCCTAGTCACCACTATCTCTACTCTATAAGAGAAAATTTCGTGACGCTTTAATACAATTTACAAATTTTACCCAGTAAAAGAAAGAAATCTTTGTTAACCGAAAGATAATCGATAAATATTTTTTTTTACAAAACACCATAACTAAAAAGAACAGAAACAATATCATTGTTGTGACAATTTACAAATAACCTAAAATTATGAGAAACTTCAAACTACGTTTCAGTCCGTCCTGGATCATTATCAAGTCACGACCATATCAGTCGTGACTTAATGATTAATAGCCCACGACTTACTGAAGCATCGTCTAAAGTTTCCTCTCTGAATTCAGGTTATTTGCCATCCATACTTAACAATGTGGTATGTGTGATATAAGGGAAAAAAGTTATCACTAAGTCACAAGCCTTGAATGGTACAAAATGTGTCTTCTCTTATCTTGGCCCAGATATCTTCAACCGTTAACTTCTCGCCTTATCTCACTGCTCAAACACTTTATACACTTGCTCAATCCATTTTAATCTCGTATTTTTGTTAATCGAAGATTGCACGTAATATACATTCTTACAATATATGTATATAGGTTACAACTACACTAGAAAAATGCAGCCTTCATTTAGCAAGCCTACTGCTAAAACTCCCTATAGTGTTTACTTCAATGATGCTGTTTAACAGTTGCTCTACAAGCTTTCCTATAGACTTTCTATTCTTTTTTGTTAGATTTTGAATATATTGTTGAATTTTATCTTGGTGTGATATTTTTAACAACTTATTTACATCTATCTACTTTGTTTAAGTTTCATATTTCTATACTTAAGTCGTATCACTCCGCGCCCTAGGCCTTTGAACATGTTCAGTTTTTTAGTGTTTTCAATCTAACTTTGCTAAAATGATTCTTGATACAACAGATTAACCTAGTTATTTTTCTTTGCATATTTTAAATTGTATTAATTATCATGGGAAGATTAGAACAACAGCATTGCGTAAATAAAGTTAGGCCTCACCTACTTCATCGGTACTAATGCTGGTAAACAGGTAGTTAACAGTGGCTGGCACTGTTGAGGTGTTACATCAAAATAGTGTACGCCGAGCTCAAAACAAGATAAACCCTACTACCTAATATAAACTTACAAGATGGCATAATGTTTTCTGAGTCCTGTACCACATGTGGATTAACAACCACCAATAAACAATATTGGCCGAGAACCGCTGTCATTGTGTCATCTCACAGAACTCTCAGTGCCATACAAAGTTGATACACTCGACCTTTCCCTCCATCCTCGGATCAAAATTGTCTCTGACACCTGGCATATTCACATTAGAAAATTTGTCTGATGTGTATTTTAATTTAATGCCACTTTATAGCTTGGGGTAAATAGTCTACCGGAGAAGAACTTGAATTTCTCTATAACGGAAGTGTATTAACATTCAAGTGATTTACATTTAACCAAGGTCGGTAGGTAAGTGGCAAATAATAACGAAAACAAATTTATAACTGGAGGTTACCTGGAGGTTATTCCGGGGATCAACGCCCCCGCGGCCCGGTCCATGACCAGGCCTCCCGATGGATCAGGGCCTGATCAACTAGGCTGTTACTGCTGGCCGCACGCAGTCCGACGTACGAGCCACAGCCCGGCTGATCCGGCACTGACTTTAGGTATCTGTCCAGCTCTCTCTTGAAGGCAGCCAGGGGTTTATTGGCAATTCCCCTAATGCTTGATGGGAGGCTGTTGAACAGTTTTGGGCCCCGGACACTTATGGTGTTTTCTCTTAGTGTACCAATGGCGCCCCTACTTTTTATTGGCGGCATTTTGCATCGCCTGCCCAGTCTTTTACTTTCGTAGGGAGTGATTTCTGTGTGCAGATTTGGGACCATTCCTTCCAAGATTTTCCAAGTGTAGATTATGATATATCTCTCCCTCCTGCGTTCCAACGAGTACAAGTCAAGTGCTTCCAAGCGTTCCCAGTAGTTAAGGTGCTTGACAGAACTTATACGTGCAGTAAAGGATCTCTGTACACTCTCTAGATCTGCGATTTCACCTGCTTTGTATGGAGATGTTAATGTACAGCAGTATTCCAGCCTAGAGAGAACAAGTGATTTGAAAAGGATCATCATGGGCTTGGCATCTCTCGTTTTGAAAGTTCTCATTATCCATCCTATCATTTTCTTTGCACGTGCGATCGTGGCACTGTTGTGCAAATAATTACAGAGATTAGATTGCATATTGTTTCTCAATATACGCTCAGCCAATGCACAAGGAAAAATATGATTGCCTTAATCTAGTTTATATATATATATATTTTTTTTTTTTTAGAAAAATTTACTCATAAAATGAGCTCGTATATTGAACTTAATCAGCCAAATTTTGAGGGGTCATGAAATAATCCAGAGAGACTGTATCTATTAACAATAAAAAAAAATTATTCTCATTCCCAGCTAAGATTTTAATTAAGAACTTACATGAGGAGAATAATTTTTCGTTGGCCCCCTTGCCAGAGGTCACAGCCGCCAAGTGCGCGCGTGTCACAACCAGGAGACACGCTGCCTGCACGCACGTGCACACATAAACACGCACCGAGCGTGAATGAATGAAAGAAAAGAAAAAGAGCCAATGGTTCATCCAGAAAGACAGGGAAGCCAAAGGAAGGCACTTGAGAGCGTGGAAGAAATACATATACCTGTGACCAGTTTTAAGAGTTCTTTTACCCTCGCAGCCGGCCTCAAGCCGGGCTGCGAGGGTAAAAGAACATGGAACAACCTCCCATGTAGCGCCACTGGGGCAGGAATATTAAGTAGCCTTAAATATTGGGGGTTTCTGTAAGTTAGACCGGCTCAGCATGGGCCAACTGGCCTGCTCTTACATAAATAAGTCCAGCAGAGCACCAAGCAGTTGACATTCACCAAGAGTGTTCTTCCTCTCGTGATGTCCACCTCCACAAGCCCTAAGTCTAACAAAAATGTTAACAAGTATTACTGTCACATACATAACTCTTTACGTACTTGTATATAAGGAGCTTCCTTAAAGTAATAATTCAGATTTTGGGGTGTAGATACGGTCTTTATTATATAGCGTACATACCTCTCAAAACGTACAAAGATGACAAACCAAATGTACGGCGAGGACTGCCGACAATGATGAAAAAGGTACACTTTATAATGACAAATCTTTATTGTTTCCTTAACGAAATACCAAAATACAAACCTATATTATCATTCTCAAGATGGTAAGGGAAAGGAGGAAACCGAAGATGCTGAGATGGAAGTGAACGTGGAGGTGGTAGTGAAAGAACGATAACGAGGATGGAACGATGAAAGAAGGTGGAGGAGGATGAGAAGGCTAAGAGGCGGTGGAGGGGAAAAGAAGTAGGGGCTGGTCGGGATGGTGAGGTCAAGAGAAGTCAAGGAAAGGTTGTTGCATCTGGTTGCGTCACGGTGAGTAGTTTGGCTCCGTTCAGTAATTTGGTAAATGCTGAAGCACTTACAAAATTACTGGACCTGTTCTTTGGGTTACATCCCCTCTAATCAGTTTCTTGTGCATCAGCGTTCCTCTTTAAGTAACTTAGCGTTGTTCGAAGCAATTATGTGAATGTTAGTCGCGGTGGATTACACAGGCATCATTAAAATGTACTGTGACCTTTTTCCCAAACAGTTTATCGCATCCTCCAGAAGATAACTCAGGGAAAATATAATTTTGCTGTAAATTTTATGTCAGTGTAAAACGGCCTTCTCGGCACACCGCTTGGAAATGCAAAGGGTAAAAATGAGCAAAAACCATTAGGAACTTTTACTAGGCTTACCTAATACTATACACAAGTAATACATGAGTACGTAATTTCAAATTTTAAAAAGAAAAATTTAATACAGGGGATTCTATATAATAAGTCAATACCTGGACGAAAGAAAAATATACGGTAGGAAAGTGAATTAGTGATAAAAGTGGCTTCTTTGTGTACACTACTCATCTGTATATAATTAAGGTATAGAGTAGACAGTGCACCATCAGTCCTTACCACTTATACAAGCAACCGCAAGTCTGCAAAGTTAGATTAAATGATAGCTAATATCAATAGCTTCACGTTTCCATGTCCATGTCCAGTGGCTAACGCGACGGTCTGGAGTTTTGAGACTCTGATCGCAGGTTCTATCCCCACCCGTGGTATGGTTTGTTTGCAATCGTGTCATTACGATTTCGTGAGTCATCTCCTCTTTTCCACGTTAGAGAATAGATCTACGTTACCAACTTCTCTCTCCACAAACAAAGAACCAAGAGAATAGTCTGAATCGACCTTAGAATTATAGCTAATTCGTATATATGTTAAGTATGAGTTTCAGTCTAAATACAATAATAATAATAATAATAATAATAATAATAATAATAATAATAACAATAATAATTACAATAATTACAACTTTTTATTACAAGTAATTAAGTTTCCATGAAATATATCTTGCAACAGAAACATTAACCTAAAACAATGTAAAAGGAGTTTTTTATCAAAAAAAAATCTCTGGAGAGACGGATACCTGCAGAATATCTGAATAAGTTATGTGAAGCAAAGCCAATGAACAGATTGATGCGAAACCACTGAACACAGAGGCGAGTACCTGGAACACCTGGAACCAGGGACAAAACTATCTTGTGCGACGGGGCGTATAATAGGATGTAGTCAAACTGATCTTTCAAACCGCGTAATTTAAACCTTTTATTATTATTATTATCATCATCATCATCATCATGTTCAAAAGGAAACGTAGCACTGAATGCTCATTGGGAGACGGGGAATGAGCCCCTAGATCACACAATGCTGAGGTGAAAGTAGAAAATGATGAAGCGAAGTGTAACTTTATTATGTGAATGGTGAAACTATCGGACGACTCGATAAAAAGATGTTAACCGCAGTGCAGTATCTGGGTTAAAACACGGGCGAGAGGCAAAAGTCAACGCCAATTATTGATCCACGAAGACTGTCACGTTCGAAAAAAAAAAAAAAAAGGTCGAAGGATGAAATTTAATCATGATTTGGGATATATAAAATATATATTTTAAAGAAATACAATAATAATTATACCACGAAAATATAAAACTTTAATTCGCAATTAAATTATCATATCTGGTAATGGGCATCGGGATCATAACCCCAGACTTCATAAATTATATATGAAATATTGCAGTAATAACAAATATTACAAATATTAAAAAACAAACGTAAGGCTAAAATAAAATATATAAATACTGATATTTAGATTAAATGCAAGTCAATATTACATCAAAATCAACTGAGCGGTAATAGATAAGACGAATTTTCAGAGGCAGAGCCGTGGAGATGAATGGGTGACGTTGGTGACAATTTCTTCGTCAGGTAAAATTCTTTCTGACGCTTAGTGGCTAAGTAACAGCTGGTGTACCAGTGCTATGTATCCACTCTGTTTAAAAAAAGTAAGACACATAACTGTGTCTTACTTTCAGCAGAAGTGGCATCGACAGAGTGGTTATGTTGTTGAGCACTGATGGAGCAGTGCGATACCAGGGATGAGTGTAGTAAGAGCGTGAGAAAATAACTAGGGATCTGCCCCGTTTAGGGAGAAGGGACGATGGGCAGAGCCAGAGAATCCCAGTCAATCACCTAAGGCACATGTGATGATACCATAGCGAAAGAACTCTATTAAAATATCAAAATAAAAACATTAAAAACATATAATAATTATTAAATACAGTATGCTCTTCGTGTGAAGTACACTCACTAGATGATAAACATTTGAGAGTGGAAAGGGAAAATACATAGTGGAACCAGTAAGACAGTTGACGGAACTGGTTGGTCCCAGACAAAAAGCCGTGGCTATCGCCCATGCCAATACCATGGTGTCATGAAAAGGTCACACGTCCTCCGCTATTACATTAACTCTGCATGACCCAAATATCAAACAGGTTTCTAAAATGCACTAACATGTATCAAAATTTCACCATTTTCCTCCAATGACAAAATGAAGGGGCAAGCCTGTATGAGACGTCTCCACACACACACACACACCCCTCAAGGAAGGTTCCTTGATGTTGGTGAGGGGCTCTTGATTTAGGGAATTAGATCTGTGCTCCAGTTCCCCGAATTAAGCCTGAATGCCTTCCACATCCCCCCCAGGCGCTGTATAATCCTCCGGGTTTAGCGCTTCCTCCTTGATTATAATAATAATAATAATAATAATCCACACACACACACACACACACACACACGTACACAAACAGGTATACATGAACGGTAGGACAGATGTAGTTTATCGTAACACCTCGAGCATGCCATAGATGCTTTCCCATCCACCTTCCTTCCCAGCAACAGCTCCAAATCTGCTTAGTTTCTTAGGTTTAAGACCTATCGACTGCATTTGGGTCTTAAAGGCCACAGTTCACATGTATATTAATACTAAATACTTTATGTTTACGCTAAACTCATTGTACATACTTATGACCGGGTAATATACAGACCAAATATGCCTTATTTGGGTCCTATCCTAATCGTTATTTCCCCACACTCAAAGAGCACCTGTTTACAGTATGAGTATTTTAATTCATGCAAACTTTTATATTTAGTATAAGTATTACAATTTTTTATTTTATTTGTAGCCTACTTGCCTAATCTTCCCCAAGTAACACTTTAAAGAACCTTCACCTCCCTTTTTGGTCACTACAAAAACAACGCTCTGCAAGTGCTTTCCAATTTCTTTGTCAATTCACTTTCCAACCCTGTCTATATAAGCACTTACAGGATGACAGCCACAAAAAAAAAATTACATTCAAGATGGAAAAAAAAAAGAATAACAAAACAGAATGATGCATTATCATCGTGGTGGTTAAACTATGCAGTATATACTTTATTTAAAATCAAAGTGAGTACTGTGTATTCAGGCCTCAGTGTACTATATTTTAAACAACCTACCCCATTCTGTTATTAAATTGCGGAAAGGCATTAGCTAGTTTCTAAAGTGACATGCTCTACGATATAAAATTCTAAGTCTCCGTTATGGCATGAACTCTGTGTCCCCCGTAAGCTGACGACCTTGATACAACGGAACAGAGCTGACACCCACCTAACACAACCTGCCCAAGCCACCTAACTCATGGGATTTTACAACTTCACAACACATGATTATCATTTCTTAACACTATAACTATAACTATACTCGGGAGTTTGTTCCACTCATCCACAACTCTATTACCAAGCGAGTGCTTTCCTATATCCTTCCTGAATCTGAATTTTTCCAACTTAAAACTATTGCTACGAATCCTGCCTAGGCTAGATATTTTCAGCACGTTATTTACATCCCCTTTATTTATTCCTGTCTTCCATTTATACACCTCAATCATATCCCCCTAATTCTACGCCTTTCTAGAGAGTGTAGATTCAGGGCCCTCAGTCTATCCTCATAGGGAAGATTTCTGATACATGGGATCAACTTTGTCATCCTCCTTTGTATGTAAAGGCTATCACTAAGGCTCCACTAAAGTTGTCATTTATCTACCTGTATGTTAACATTTAAGAATACATTAATATTTAAAACTGGGTTTAATTAACCCTATTTTAGGCACACGAACTGAGAGACATGCATCTCTCTTAATGTGTGCCTCCAGGAAGTGGAGGCGTGTATCTTGGCCCTGCGAGTGTAATATTAAATCTGTAAAACATGCATTTAACCCCTATTGTGATGTTGCTGATATTGTTTCTCCAACCCTTCCATTCAAGAGGAGGTGTTTCTAGACACAATGCTTTCATGTTTTGCTGTGGATCGAGGGGTTGTGTAGTGGAAAGCGTATGAGAGATCTCATCCACCAGTGAAAGAGGACGAGAGCTGACCACAGAGAAAGAAGTGGCCAAGCTTTGAATATGAGAGAACACCAAGAGCTAGCCTTAGCCGAGGGCAGATCACAACACAAAGCGGAGGTTTACGAGTGGACTGTAGTGGATTGATTTTAAGTGTACCTTTCACTTTTAACTACTTTCTCAGTTATAAATATAAATCACTGTTATAATTCCAATTAGTATTATATTATTATTACCCCGTCTAAGCAGAAGAGTAACTAGTAACTGGCTGTTCTCCATTATCTAAAGGAATAATTGCATTCCCTTAAATAATGGTTTGACGTTTTCCCCATCATAATTTCCCGAAGATTTTATCTGAACGACTGAGTGTTAAGTGACAAGTGGTCAATGAGAGCTCTTCCAGGCTTCGAAGTGGAAGCATTCCACCACCCGGCATGACATTATTACTATGTAATAAATGCCGCTTGCTTTTAAAAGAGTATCATTTAGTGTCACTTTATTAGCATTTACATTTCCCAGAGAATTTACGTTTTATTTCAGTTTGTTGTGCTCATTCGTTAATTCCAAGCTCATCTTATTCCATTTATTCCTTCTTTCCCCATGGTCAGAATCACTTACACCTCAGACATTGAACAAGCGTCTATGTAAGTTTTGTTCGTTTGCTTCCTCAATCTGTTTGACCCACACCTCTCGCTTGTGATGTACATCTGTGATTATTTTTATATTCCAAGTTAAGTTCGTAAGGGTCATACAAGTCCTGGTGAAAAGATTGTCATTAGGTTTGATTCGAGAAAAGGCAGGGCAGCTCCATCATCAAGGCACCTCATACCCTCCTCGAAAGTCAAAATAAGTGAAAAATTCACTCCTTTTGGAAGAGTTTAATTGTCTAGTGCAAGGTTTTACCCAATTTGCGGAGTGTATCTAATGATAATAAAAACCTTGCCAGCATTCTGTGCCTCCCTCACATTTCCCTTCGGCATTAATCTTAATAACACTGTTTGCTAAAATGTATGCAAGTGGAATACTGGAAATGATTAACAGTATGCTAAAGCGTACAGATTCATCTTGATTTCTTCCAATCTTCACAGTTAATAAAAAGCATCTTAAGCGATACGTAATTGTCTACAGGCAAGCTGGCAATTCAACGCACCACTACCCTGGACCCATAATATAACCAAAGCTCTATTGAGCTGTCATCTATAGTTATGATCTACATCAGAAGACACTTTCCTGTTGAATAAATACCCCATTCCCCTTTACATTTCTGGGATATCACGTGCCATTTATACTGTAGTCATTCAGTCAATGACTCGGTACAGTAGGTGATCCAGCGTTACCAATGAAGAATCCCTCTCATATGTTTGGACAGATGTTATTTATGTGTGAGTGACATGTAGTGACATTCCTGGCGGTCGGCAGTAAGACAGGCGGGTGAGAGTGCACCGCGTCACTAACCTCCACTTCACTTCCTTCCTCGCCCAAACATTACCGCTTGCTACCTCCCTCCCTCATCACATTCACTCAAAATATGACTTAGAAAAGTATGATGTTACTCCTATGCAGTGTGAGACTAAACGTATGAACTAATAATTATTTCACTTTTAAACAATAATACTTTGTAAAACATACTTTTCGGTTTCGCTTTATTTTGAAGGGCCGCCGATGAAGTGCGGAGCCTCACACAACGGAATGTTATAGGACTTCGTTAACATATAGCTATAATATCTGTCATGCCAATCCTTAACGTAGTCTAAAATTTCCCTCTCCAGGGTGTAGGCTTGTGGCTTAGCGCTTCTTTTTGATTATAATAATAATAATCCAGGGTGTAGGTTATTTGTGGATCTGAGTTTTGAGGCCCACTGAAACACTATACAGTATTTACATCAAAGCTTTTTTTGTGTTTATGATGTATGCAATGTTTTATTCCGCAGAGGCAATATTGTTTCCTTTGTAATTTTTTTTAACAGAGCACAACACCATCTGGTGCTCCACGGTATCTGCCACTCCCTACGAACGCTGTGGGAGCGGGGTAAGTGGCAGACCTGGGACCTAGCTTCTCCCTACGAACCCAGTGAGAGCGGGGACTGTAGCTATGGGACCTAGCTTCTCCCTACGAACCCAGTGAGAGCGGGGACTGTAGCTAAGATTAGGGACAGAAATGGTCCCAGAAGATGAAGAGGAACAAACACTTCTTCCCATGTAAAGACATTATGGATGTGACCGACACTCCCCTAACGCTGGGTCACCAACCGGTAAAGACCCGGGTAGCGTAATAATACTGCGGATTTCTACTATCCAACCGACCTTTGTAATCAGCATCTCACTCTGTAATGCTGTAAGTTTATAAAAAAAATTTACAGCCATTGCACTCAGACTTTCGGGGCACGGATTTAAACAACTTTCTAATTAATTCACCCTAGCCTATTTTAGTGGAATTGTGGTTTATTTCTTCACAACTAACAGGTTTGTAGTTTAAATTCAGTTATTAAAACATTTTTAACAAAAAAATTTATTCCGACCTGACCAATAATTTAATATTTTTTGAACTATTTTCAAATTCTGTATCTTCACAACCATTGTTGGTGTAAAAAATGAAGTTATATAAATTCATGATCTCGTTCACCAGGGAAAGAATGCATTTCGTAAATTATCGTTCACGTTTTTAGGTCTGCAGAAATAACTGGTGAATAAAGTTACACATTCGCCTTTTTTCTAGATTTTCATTTTTTTTTTGGGGGGGGGGGGAAGGGGGAGATTATTGTTAGGACAATTAGAACCTTCATAACAAAAGGCGACAAGCCATATTTACTGGGTTTATATAAGAACCTAAATAATGTTGGTAGTTTCTGTTGTGCTAACACTCACAGGGAACAATAATAAATTAGCCCTGCTGACAGCAAGAATCTAAAGGAATCCGAGTCCCGACAAGAGGATTAAAGGGAGAGAAACAGTTACTCCTTAGGAAAACGGAAATCCGACTACTCGAACTATATTTATATATGTACATGATACCTGCGACACATACATAAAGCCTTGCTACCTGTCAGGACAATTAGACTGTTGCTGCTAGCGGTCCGCAGACCAACACCAGCTCGGTTGAACTGGCACTTGTAGGGAGGTAGTGAGAAAGAAGTAATTATACACTCTAACTACCAGGAAATATAATTACTGTGAAACAAAGCAGTATTAATACTGAGAGGAATTAGAGTAATGACGTAGGAAAGGATGGGATACAATTAAAAGGAAAGTTTTATTTTGAACATAATCGGGAGCGAGAGAAAAGTGATGTGAGGGTATGGGTATGGGCTGGCGACAGAGTTCGGCGCTACTACGGATACACTTAGGATGGTTAGCAGGAGACATGGTAAAGCGTCCATAGATACGATAACTAGAATGAAGAAGAAGAGGAGGAAGAATATAAGTAGTAGCAAGAACAGCAACAGCAGCAGCCATCGCCAGTGCTCAATAAAATGATAGCTGTAATAAAAACAAACCCGCTACGAATGGCTGTTGAGCAAGTTAAGCGCTCGTTCAACGCCACCAGGGTCCCCAGGTGAAGACCAGTTTGTTTATGATCTGCCTACGTGAGTAACTCCAACGGGAAGATGGCTGGTCAGCAGGAAGGGAAAAGGGGATAAGAAAACTGAGGGTAGATAGGAAGATCCAGAAGGTGTCGTAACTGTGTGAACACAGTCTGGTAAACTGTATGGACAGAGACTGAAAACTTAACTGCACGTAGACAATGTCAGTCAAGTGTTTAGCCAAGAAGGGGTATCGACAGTGTCATTTCGAGAATGTGTGTACAAGCATAGGCAGCTAAAATGAGTATTGCCAAGTAGTAATAGTTTGAATGTGTTTAAATAGAACGGTGGAGTTAAGTTAATGTGCTCAGACAGGAGCGGGGAGAACCGAAGTTGTGTGTCAATTGGAGGGCCAAGTAAATTACATGTGCACATGTGTTCACCTATTTATATTTTGAAGGGTTGATTCACAGCTCCTTGCCCAATCTCATTACTAAAGGCCGGCTAGCCTGATTCCTGTCTCCAGGGGCCTTATTGTAATAACTCTTGTAACAATGAAAGGTGTTTACCTCCCCCGCCTTTTCATTTAGTTCTCTTCAGTGGAGGTGCATTGATGGCGGTGAAGGACTCTTGGTCCAAGAAATGGAAGCTTTTCTCCATTCCATTTATCGAAACTGTCTAGCTCGTTCTGCTTTACTATCCTTCTGGGACTGAAAAACCATTTCTTGATTTTTCCGTGGCTCGTCTGTCTGTGATGGCAATGTGGACCAAGGGACCGCCAACAGCAACAGCATGGTTGAACAGGTAATCAACGGAAAGGCCTGGGTGAGGTAGAAAAACTTTCAAACTGATCACAGGTATATCACCTATGTATTGCAGAGGGCAAGAGTAGTAAGAAACAAGTGCCTAAGTACTGATGGCAGGAAAAGTGAGTACTGTATACACCAGACTGTTTCGAAGTGTAATAAGTGAAAGAAATACAAGTTTAATATCCGGTTTAATATTCTGTAACGATCCTTGCTATATTCGTCCTCCAAATATCAAAGGAATTATCAACATTTTCCCCTCTGCTTTTCAAGAGGAAACCTACCTGAAGGTTGCATGAACACAATTTTTGGGATCGCCGTCTCTGCGGCCCGGTCCCTCACAAGGCCTCCTAGTTGATGGCCTGATCAATCACATTGCTGATGCTGGCCGCTAATATTTCAACGCAAGCACTACAGCCGGTATAACTACCCCCCCCCCCCGTAATTTCATAATGTCCACCTAGGCCTGTTTTACATATTCCTCGGTAGAGGACTGGCATTGAAGTGAACCCACGTGGCTTGCTCACGGCCTCTCCCTAGACAGCTGCCCTGAGGAAATTTACCCACCCAAATATATTATAAGATTGTTCCTGATGAAAATGTGTGGTGCCTGGGTCGATATTCAACCATCAACAACTCTTCCCCAAAACCATCACCGTGGGGCTTGCGGCCAGCAGTGAGTCTGGTTGATCATGCCCTGATCCACCAGGAGGCCTGATCGTGGGCCGGGCCGTGGGGCGTTGATCCCCGGAATACCCTCCAGGTAGACTCTAAATAAACAGCAAAACTACTAATGATCCTTTTTTATCACACTCACCTTCATGTAGTCAGTCACATGTTTTACACTCACCAGCATTAAGGGTCACGACCCTTACCACAGTCACCAAGTGAAACATACCTGCAATAAAAAAAATAGTTACATATGTACATCTGCAACATGGAAATGAATAAAAGTGTGACTCTACTCCTGTCCTTGCTTCATTCCTTATTGAGGAACACTCGCACCCGCTTCAAGATCTTAATCTCATTCTCACTGTATAAAGGACTTGAGGCTGTTGAAGTTACCAGTTTTGTATTAACAAGATTCGGTGTATCAACAGTGTGCAGTTACCTAAGTATATGTGATAACTACATTGTGCCAACAAAAGCTAGTTTTGATATACCTTTGATGAGCTCTGAGAGTTTTTCTACTCCCGGAGCCTGGCCATGGCTCGTCTGGTGTTTGCCTGGCCAACCAGGCTGTTGCTGCCGGTGGCCCGCTGCTCCTCATATCCATTACAACCTGGATGTGGAAAAAGACACTTATGTACAGTTCAGGACATTTATTAAAGGAAACGTTTCGCCACGAGTGGCTTCTTCAGTCCCAATAGGACTGAAGAAGCCACTCGTGGCGAAACGTTTCCTTTAATAAATGTCCTGAACTGTACATAAGTGTCTTTTTCCACATCTTGTCGGTATCACCATACCATTTCCTCACAACCTGGATGACTTGGCACCTCGTAAACATACTTTTCCAGTTTCCTCTTGAAAACTTCTACACTTGTCCAAGCAACTGTTTCATTCCATTACACAAGATGCATTGCATATGTGAAGTAATGAAATTTATCAGCTTGAAGTTTGAGGCTTCAGTAGGCTGATAAAATTACCAGGCGAGTGAAGGGGAAGTTGCTCACTAATTTAGGAGACTAGATGAGATGTATTCACTTGGTGTAATTAAACTGATAGATTCATAGCTCCTTATCCCGCTCCTTAGCTTGTACTGCCCGGTTTCACTAATTCTTGACCTCAAGGGTCAGATCATTTATATTGATGACGCTGTGTGTAGTGTTCACTTTCATCAGCTCTTAAGAACATAAGAACGAAGGAACACTGCAGAAGGCCTACTGGCCCATGCGAGGCAGGTCCAAGTCTCCTACCGGCTTAAGCCAATGCACCCAACCTAGTCAGGTCAGGTCACATTGACTTAAGGGAGGAACACGGCAACCGACCTGGTAGCACAAGCTATCAGGTCCAACTCACACCCACCCACATCCACTCATGTATTTATCCAACGTTCTGGCCTCTATAACTGTACTCGGGAGTTTGTTCCACTCATCCACAACTCTATTACCAAACCAGTACTTTCCTATATCCTTCCTGAATCTGAATTTTTCCAACTTAAAACCATTGCTGCGAGTCCTGTCTAGGCTAGATATTTTCAGCACACTATTTACATCCCCTTTATTTATTCCTGTCTTCCATTTATACACCTCAATCATATCCCCCCTAATTCTACGTCTTTCTAGAGAGTGCAGATTCAGGGCCCTTAGTCTATCCTCATAGGGAAGGTTTCTGATACATGGGATCAACTTTGTCATCCTCCTTTGTACATTTTCCAGAGAATTTATATCCATTCTGTAATACGGTGACCAAAACTGTGCAGCATAATCTAAATGAGGCCTAACCAAGGATGTATAGAGTTGAAGAACAACCTGAGGACTCCTATTATTTATGCTTCTTGATATGAAGCCAAGGATTCTATTAGCTTTATTGCGAACACTTATGCACTGTTGTCTTGGTTTCAGATTACTGCTAACCAGAACTCCTAAATCTTTTTCGCAATCCGTAATATTAAGATCTACATTATTTAGTTTATATGTGGCATGGTTATTGTCCTGTCCAACATTTAGAACTTTGCATTTGTCTATATTAAACTGCATCTGCCACTTCTCCGACCACTGCATCAGTCTATTCAAATCTTCCTGGAGTGCTCGAATGTCCTCGTCAGAATGAATTCGACGGCCTATTTTGGTGTCATCGGCAAACTTGCCGATGTCGCTCTTTATGCCCTCATCTATGTCGTTTATGTAGATTGTGAACAGCAGGGGGCCCAACACTGACCCCTGTGGAACACCGCTCGTGACGCTTCCCCACTCTGATTTCTCCCCATTTACGCAAACTCTCTGCTGCCTATTTGTCAACCATGCCTCTATCCAGGAAAAAATTTCTCCTCCTATTCCATGTGCCTTAATTTTCCTCAATAGTCTCTGATGTGGGACCCTGTCAAAAGCCTTACTGAAGTCCATGTACACAATATCATATTCATTACCATGATCTACCTCTTCACCTAGTTCATTCCACTTAACCTAAAAAATAAATTACCGCCTAACGTCTCCATTGCAGATGTTTCTCCTCTCATCTCAGAATGTTCCTATCCACTATCTAATTCCCTGAATATATTGTATGTTTTGATCGTGTTACTCCCAGGCCCTCCTCTCCTCCAGTACTGCTAAAGTTCCTTAAGTCTCCTTGTAGTCCATTCTCTTCAGTTCCGGCAAAAATCTCGTTGCAAACCTTTATATATATTATCAGATGCGAATTCCAAGGTGGGATTACCCAGTTCAAGACTGAGTATGCTGAGCGAGACGTGAGAGACGTTGGAAATGAGAGGCTGATAAGTTCGAGCCTAGGTGTGAAAGAAGCGAAGGTGTACGAAGGAAAGTAAGTGTGGAGAATGTGTGAGAGGTTGCAGGATGGTGAGGCGAGGGAGGATGTGAGATGTAGGTGAGAACGAGTGTGAGGCTGTGAGAACGTAAGGGGTAAGGGTGAGGCAGGGTATGGGTAATGGAGGGTGTGGGTGGGGGAAGGTGTGGGTGGGGGAATGTGTGGGTGGGGGAGGGTGTGGGAGAGGGATGTAGGAAAGGGCGTGGGTGAGGGTGGGAATGGGTGTGGTTGAGGGCGTGAGTGTGGGTGAGGCACAAGGACTAGCACGGATATGGACATTAATATAATCTCCCGAGTCTCAGTGGCCATGATGACTCGCTTCTCGAGAATGATATGCATAAACAGCTTCCAAAAGGCAACGAATTTGCTAACGCATATCCCAGTTTTCACAACCACGTTCAAATAATGAGAGTTAACGTGTGCTCGGTTCAAACGCGATTCAAACTTCACACAAGTCGTTATAATTCAAACTACTAGTGGTAGTGGTGGTGGTGGTGGTTCTGGCGGCGGCGGTGGCGATGATAGTAAGTTGCTGAGAGGAGGAGCCTGCCCCTCTGAGGCTCAGCTGAGTCACCACATGCTGGGCAGCGTACCCTTCTCCCTCATTCCTTCTCACCAACACTCTGCTCCTTTAACTATAAAAAGGCTTACTCTTACACACCTTGAACCATAAGCCACTACACCTCTCAATGCTTCTCTACATTAGTTTTTTTTTTTTTTGGCTGGATTTCACGCTGATCCTTTGTTTAGCCATCACGCCTTTCTTGATCTACAGAGTACACACGTACACATTCACCCATCCAGGGTCACAGGCCACCACGCTGCCGACAACACCCTCATGCCCCTCTAGATTTACAACCCGCCCACTCAGTCTGGGTTATACGTCTGCGAGCAACATGAAAAGACATCTCCGTAACACGACTGAGGATTTTTGGCTATTTTCTATCGTGATTACATACACATTAGCAACTGAGGTTCCACATGGGAAACGAATCCTTAATATAAATAGTAGGACCAAGGCTGCGACAAACACCATCTTTAATGGATATCCAATATCTTCATTGACTTTTCGGATGTTTCTTCATCCGTCAACAGATAAGAGTAAGGAACTATTTTAAAAACATTTAAAATTCTGTCTACATCATGAACTGAATAACCCAACTAAGATCATTTAATCTGTATGATTTACTGGACTTAAAATATCCTGCCTAGAGTCTACCTGGAGAGTATTCCGGGGATCAACGCCCCCGCGGCCCGGTCCATGACCAGGCCTCCTGGTGGATCAGGGCCTGATCAACGAGGCTATTACTGCTGGCCGTTAGTCCACCGTACGAACCACAGCTCGGCTGATCTAGCACTGACTTTAGGTATCTGTCCAGCTCCCTCTTGAAGACAACGAGGGGTCTATTGGTAATTCCCCTCATGACTGGTGGGAGGCTGTTCAACAGTCTTGGGCCCCGGACACTTATTGTGTTTTCTCTTGGTATACCAGTGGCGCCCCTACTTTTCACTGGGAGTATGTTACATCGCCTGCCAAATCTTTTGCTTTCGAAGGGAGTGATTTGTATGTGGAGGTTAGGGACCAGTCCCTCCAGAGTCTTCCAGGTGTAAGATTATGATATATCTCTTTCGCCTGCGCTCCAGTGAGTATAAGTTAAGTGCTTCCAGGTGTTCCCAGTAGTTAAGATGTTTGATGGAACTTATACGTGCAGTAAAGGTTCTCCTTGTATACATTCAACATACTTCAAAGATTATGCTAGAAACTTTAGAAAAACTCCAATGGAATGCTATACAAGTAGTATAAAACGCAACACTACAGTTTAAATTTCAGTTAGAACTTAAATGTGGAATAAACACCAAATTATAGTAATCTAAAATACTACGGTACAAAGTAATAATAGTCTTATATTCTCATAGCTTAGGCACCTAACACCAGTACGTCAGCGGTTGCATAATCATGGATACTAAGACAGCAGTTCCTTTATCATTAAATGAATCCTCATTTGGCTGACACCTGCTTCAGGTGATTATTTTACCTCAGTAGATAAACACCGCCACCAGACGGCATCAAAAGAGGCGCAGAAAGAAGCACTGGTAATATACAAGTTTTTGAAAATGTGCTTTTTATGAATGAGTTCAGTTTTATCACAAAAAAATATATAAAATTTTAAAATAAACCTGAAATCTGCCTTTAGACATATTTCAGTTTATCTACATTTAGGCATATCTCGGGATGACAGCCCGATTAACCAAACTACTGGATCTGCAACTCACAGTCCATCGTAGACATTAATGCCGTTTGATTTTATTTTATGAGCTCGTTCCATGATATCATCAACAATTTCGTTCACCCGGCGAACTAGAATAAAATACAATGAACGAAAACAGATTTGAAAGTGTAAACACTATTTCACAACAGTGCATCATATGTGCAGTACTGGCAATCAATAATTAGTAATATATCCCATGTGGAATTTATAATTACATAACACTTCCCGTGAGTAATTAACGTTACCAGGGCGGATGTGGTTATTATATAAATTAGTTCCGCACTCCAGCCGCCACGACCGGCTGTGACAGAAGTGTACAGCTACGGTCACAGGTTTAAATGTTAAAAATCTTCCTAAAAAAAATCAAGAGTTTTGAACTATATATTTTCACAGAACTTCCACCATTTCCTGAACCTAGGGGGCAAGACAGTCGGTTGCACGTGGAAAAAATCTTTGTATCATCCTTCATGAGATTTAGTAATCTTTTTTTTTTATTTCAAAATATTTTAACACAAAAAGAACATACACTAAGCTGAAAGGTAGGCTACCAATGTCCGGCTATTCACATTATTATTTATCGGAAGAACTAAACCTGTAAGGGTACTGAATTCAGCACCTGAGAATGGGAGGCAATCAGGCTTGATCCAAGGGAACAATAGCTCCAATTCCTTGGATCAAGAGCTATTCACCGGTACCAAGGCATCCCCTTGAAGGGTGGCTAACACACCCATAAATTGAAAATTAAAATAATACCCTATGATCCGTCTTGGACAAAACACTTGCAACACCTAGCTACTGAAAATTTTACCGGCCGCATCCAGAAGTAACGAGATGTCGATGAACTCTACTTGCAACACTAACCAGGTCCACCAAGTAGTCAGTGTGACCACGCACGCATTAACAAGTCTGGGCGCATTTGGCCAGAAGTTAATACTTTCTCTGGAAGCTGCAAATGTTTCTAATAACCATCAAACTTCTCAATAATACGATAAAATTGACATTTAGCAATGCGATCATTTACTGATGAACGTTTCACTCAAGCACGAGCTTCAAAAACCCAAAACCTCCGTCAACCGTTAGTATATATTACCGTATTGTCACACCTATTATACTAAGATAGTGTATAATGTAGCTAGGACAGGCATGCTGGCAATCTGAGCCGCCTACAGATAGGTATTCAACACAACATCCTTCTCACCACCACTCCACTTCCACACCAATACAACGCTCATTATCATCACTATAGAACACCTTCGTCCCAAACCATTGCAATTTCCCACATCACCACCACCGCATTCCAACACCAACCCCCTTGCCCCTTCCCTCTTCCCCAATACTCTCCCACATCGGCACAACACTCGCATTACCAACACAACAACCTCTGAATTCAGCACAAAACCCTCGTCCACACTAATACAACCTACCGTACCACAATTCTGTCACGCGACGTCCACTGAAAAGAGGAATCACATTAAGGCAGAAAATAACCATTATGGTTTAGCAGATACCTTGGATGTCAATGTGAAATGCAGGCCAAGGATTACTAGTTGGAAAAGAGACTTGGATTAATTACTCAAGTTTCGATAGTCTCAGGCTGTATTCAGTCATGAGATTTATATTCTCTAGAATGCGGAACTAAAATGCTGTCATAACTGTTGAAGCCTATAAACAATGATCATATACAACTAATAACAATGTAAACATTTTACTTAAGTAAGAATTCTGATGTAACTTAAATCTCTATTAAGGCAGGCTAGGCCAATTACACGACCCCCTTCTTCCAGACCTAGAGCGTCTGGATTTCCACTCCTTGAAGTAACCAAGGACATATTCATACCCCACCTCCGGTAAACTAATCCCCCTCCCTCTGACCACCGTGCACAGCGGGTCGTGCTTCGCCACCAGCCACCTTAGCCAGGCCAGCGGTGATCCCGGAATGCCTTAGCGGCCATCAACACCACCCCCGGTATAAAAAAAAAAATACACAGTTGGACCTGGTACCCCGACGCCGCCATCGTTGCAGCTGCCCTCCCAACCTCGCAAGGACGTGCGCTCTCACGGCTCATCCCATCTCTCACTCTTCAACGCCGAACACGCGAAATGGGCTAGAGTGACGGGTGGAGTGCCAAGGATGAGTGATTGCATCCCTGCCATTCCTGGTACACATAAATGACTTGCCTGAGAAAATTATTCTATAAATCAGTCTGTGAATGATGTGAAATTCTAGAGGATTGCAGTCTAAGTAAACAGTGAATAGCAGCAAAACTTAAACACGATCAAGAGGGTGACTACTTGAAATTAATCCTGAAACGTGAAAAGCAATTAAAATAAGAGAGACAAAGAGAAAATCGGACATGGCGGAGGGAAGTTGCAGATGTGCAAGAAGTAAACATATCGCCAAAAGTACGTATACAGTAAATAATATAAGTTCGGAGTCATATAACAGCTAAAAGAGAAGCTGGTGGGGAAGGGGGGGAAGGAAGAACATGATCATAAAATGCTCAGCAGTGTACATATGGAAAGAATGTTTGGGATGCGAGAAGAGGGAACCAGAGAACACAGATGACAGCTGAAGTCCCAGATCAGCCACAGGGACGTTATTAAGAAGTATTTTTTTTTCAATCTCAGGATGGTAGTGGAACGTACTAGTCGAAGAAACCATAGAAACAAACATCATATAGGTTTCAAGATTACGTATAATTGGGTGTTGAAGGAGAAAAATCAGTAAAGCCGGTCGATAAGAGTTAACGACGGGCATGGAGCCACGAATCGACTAGTTATGCGTGTGAGCGTGTTGTATGTGTGAGAGAGAGAGAGAGAGAGAGAGAGAGAGAGAGAGAGAGAGAGAGAGAGAGAGAGAGAGAGAGAGAGAGAGAGAGAGAGAGAGAGATCAGTAGAACCTATTATGTATACCCACGTTTCTGGCTGTACCAATACTGCATCATAAGCTGTAGTTTGCCTGTGGCGTTACACGTACGTACACTACTTACATTGCTTTTTACAAACTTCAGCACGTGGCTTATTTATAAAGCAAATCTTTGAAAGAGTGCTAAGAAGCAGGATTGCAAATCACCTGGATTCCCAAAATCTGCACAATCCAGGGCAACATGGGTTCAGGGCAGGTCGCTCCTGCCTCTCACAACTACTGGATCACTATGACATGACCTTGGATGCACTGGAAGAAAATCAGAATGCAGATGTAATATACACAGACTTTGCAAAAGCATTTGAAAAATGCGATCATGGCGTAATAGCCCATAAAATACGTGCTAAAGGAATAACTGGGAAAGTGGGGAGATGGATCTTCAACTTCCTAACAAATCGAACACAAAGAGTAGTGATCAACAGAGTTAAATCGGAGGCTGCCATAGTGAAGAGCTCTGTTCCACAAGGCACAGTACTCGCCCCCATCTTATTCCTTATCCTCATATCAGACATAAACAGAGATATACACCACAGCACCGTATCATCCTTTGCGGATGATACTAGGATCTGCATGAGGCTGTCATCTGCTGAGGAGGCGGTTAACCTCCAAGAAGATATAAACAAAGTTTTCCAGTGGACAACGGTAAACAATATGATGTTCAATGAAGACAAATTCCAACTACTCCGTATGGAAAACTGGAGGAGATAACTAGAACAGAGTATACTACTGACTCCGGCCATACAATAGAGCAGAAAAATAATGTAAGGGACCTGGGAGTAGTAATGTCTGAGGATCTTACTTTCAAGGATCACAGCAGTGCCACAATCGCACGTGCAAAGAAAATGATAGGATGGATAATGAGAACTTTCAAAACGAGAGATGCCAAGCCCATGATGATCCTTTTCAAATCACTTGTTCTCTCTAGGCTGGAATACTGCTGTACATTAACATCTCCATACAAAGCAGGTGAAATCGCAGATCTAGAGAGTGTACAGAGATCCTTTACTGCACGTATAAGTTCTGTCAAGCACCTTAACTACTGGGAACGCTTGGAAGCACTTGACTTGTACTCGTTGGAACGCAGGAGGGAGAGATATATCATAATCTACACTTGGAAAATCTTGGAAGAAATGGTCCCAAATCTGCACACAGAAATCACTCCCTACGAAAGTAAAAGACTGGGCAGGCGATGCAAAATGCCGCCAATAAAAAGTAGGGGCGCCATTGGTACACTAAGAGAAAACACCATAAGTGTCCGGGGCCCAAAACTGTTCAACAGCCTCCCATCAAGCATTAGGGGAATTGCCAATAAACCCCTGGCTGCCTTCAAGAGAGAGCTGGACAGATACCTAAAGTCAGTGCCGGATCAGCCGGGCTGTGGCTCGTACGTCGGACTGCGTGCGGCCAGCAGTAACAGCCTAGTTGATCAGGCCCTGATCCATCGGGAGGCCTGGTCATGGACCGGGCCGCGGGGGCGTTGATCCCCGGAATAACCTCCAGGTAACCAGGTAAGTAATATAAAATTCGTGCAGACATCATTTATCAATCTACACAACTGACCAGATTCCTGCGGCTGGGCGTCCTTGTGTATTTATTTATATTAATAAAAAACTGTTTTAAGTTGGTGCTGCCAGGTGTGAGATGCGATGCAATACAATAATCCACGTCTTCTGCAACAGCGGTCAGTGCATGGCCTGTCATCCCTGAATCGATAGCGCAATAACCGACCCTGACATAACACACCGCCAGCCAGACCTAGGCTGCACCTCCACTACACGCTCTCTACTACCTAAGGGGTTAAGTTTATTCTGCATTCCTTCCTCAAAATTCGTTGTTTTAAAACACAAATAACCGTGTTAATTAATAAATAAACTACGCAACGGAAAATTTTAGTATTAGGTATTTTATTACTAAATTTAACCTAGATCTACTTGAGTATTCATACTCTTAATGAGAGGATGGGCTGTCGGGTAACAAAAGTATCAAGCTGTTCCTGCTTGCAATTCGCTTGCCAACGTAACAAAGAGAACCATGCCTATCACAATTTTGGGATAAACGTTTCTATTTCTTCAGGCGTCCTTGATTCTGCAACACACCGAAAACATGAAACAGACATTTTAAAACACAATTGCACAAAGTGAATACCTATTTTCCATTGGCGTTATTAAAGTACCTTAAATATAATTAAGTTTCAGCACAACCTTGGTGGAAGTATAAATGAACAGGTACAGCAGGTGGTGCAGACGTGAGGCGCCTGGCAGACGCCTATCGAGCATTTACCGCAAGAGTCATCTCTCACTCCCGCCCAGGAAACAGTTCAACCATGAATCTACATCCGCTCCTACACTACAAATGACACTGAAGTGAATTCATACAATCATGACAGAGATTTATACAAGAGTAACTGATGGGTCACCTTCCACTCTTTACCCGGTCCACTACTCACACCCAAGCCACGGTCCACCTCTCAAACACACTTTAGTCACAGACATTTAACAACATACTAGAACCAAAATCAAAGACCGGGTCGAGAAGGACAGCCATGAGGTCAACAAATTTCATGCACCATCAATACATGAACCACCAACCAACAATTACATCGCAGAATACACCTAACAATATACCTTTACCATTACACTCATCCATCAATAACCATCACCCATACACCCACTCACCAACAGCCATCACCAACCATTACCACTACACCTATCCACTAACAATGACTGTAGGCCGCCAGACAGTAGTCAAGACACACCAGAGACCTTTTTATTTATAAGTTTCATCAAATGAAGGTGAAGCAGTGGGTGAAACGTATAATTAACAGATTCTTTGATATGAGTATTTTTACTAATACACCCACAATCAACATTCACCCAGCCATTCCACTACACTTAACCAACAACCACAATGACCTCGGAATCTGAGCAACTTTCGCCTATGGCAAAGACCTTCGCAATTTGGTGAGTGGATTTTTTTACCATGTTACAAGCACAAAGAGGAAATTTAACCTTTCGTATTTGTGTAAAACAATGAAAAAATTAGTTCACCAAATGCATCTAATTAAATACTTCAATGGGTGAGTGAAACAAAAAAATAAATAAAAATGTTGACAAAAGCACACAGTGTCTAGCAGCAAAACACAAGCATTGTAGTTGCTCAAAATCAATGAACTCTGGAGCACTACGTACATGGACATTACTTACACGCACACATACCGTATCTCAGTTCAATCCCAGCAAGTCCCCGCTCCATCTACCCGCATCCTTCCCAGCCACCCAAGCTTAGCCCCGATAACTCCAATCCCCTACATCACTTACCCATGTGATTTCCAATAACCATTGAAAATTTCTCCCTTGCTTAACATATTTAATTTCTCCCTCCACCGGGTCTAACTTACCCACCTTTTCACCCATCCCTACATAAACTAGCTATCGGACACCGCCTATTGCTGCTCCAACTACCTGCAGCAACCTATTCTGCCACTCTCTACTCACTGCCGACCGTCTATACACCTGACACCAGGAGGTTCCGTGGAGGTTGTCTTGAGTAGCTTTCGGAGGTCACCGCGCCTGCGGCCCGGTCCCAGACCACGCTTCCTGGTGGCAGACCTGATAGATCGAATTGTTAGCGCCCGCCGCTCGCAGCGCAACATAGGCACCACAGCCTGACTGATCGGAAATTAATTTGAGGAACTTATCAAGCTACCTCTTGAAGAATTATTATTATTATTGTAATCAAAAAGAAGCGCTAAGCCACAAGGGCTACCTCTTGAAGAAAGCCAGGGGTCTGTTGATAATCCCCCTTATGTATGAAACGAGGGTACCGAAAAGTCATTGCCCTTTTACCCTTTTTGAATTATCTCTCAATGTACTCATCGGTCCTCTGTTTTCAATGGAGGTATCTTGCACCGTCTGTCAGGCCTCTTTGTGTTCATATGTAACAATTTTGTTGTGCAGGTTTGAGGCCAATCCTTCTAGAATCTTCCATGTGTATATTATCATGAATCTTTCTCGCCTGCATTTTAAGGAGTATAGTTCTAAGGAGTTCAAGAGCTTCCAGTAATTTAAGTGTTTGAGTTTATACGAGCTGTAAAGGCTCTCTGCAGATCTTACAGCTCTGCTATTTTTCCTGTCTTCACGAGGTGCCGTTAAGGTGTTAATATACGTCAAAAATTTCCAACGCAATCTACTATTATCAATGGTATGGGTATGGGGTGGTAGGGGAAGTGAAATATTCAAATGGCTTCAGGAAGAAATCCAAATATTCTTCCTTGAAGCCTTTTTGTCCACTTCTCCGAGGCTATGGGTCCCACAATTTATACCAGAGGTGGACCCCATCATATATATATATATATATATATATATATATATATATATATATATATATATATATATATATATATATATATATATATATATATATATATATATATATATATATATATATATATATATATATATATGCACTAGAAGACAAAAAGAATGCAGATGTAATATATACAGACTTTGCAAAAGCCTTCGACAAGTGTGACCATGGCGTAATAGCGCACAAAATGCGTGCTGAAGGAATAACAGGAAAAGTCGGTCGATGGATCTATAATTTCCTCACTAACAGAACACAGAGTAGTCGTCAACAGAGTAAAGTCCGAGGCAGCTACGGTGAAAAGCTCTGTTCCACAAGGCACAGTACTAGCTCCCATCTTGTTCCTCATCCTCATATCCGACATAGACAAGGATGTCAGCCACAGCACCGTGTCTTCCTTTGCAGATGACACCCGAATCTGCATGACAGTGTCTTCCATTGCAGACACTGCAAGGCTCCAGGCGGACATCAACCAAATCTTTCAGTGGGCTGCGGAAAACAATATGAAGTTCAACGATGAGAAATTTCAATTACTCAGATATGGTAAACATGAGGAAATTAAATCTTCATCAGAGTACAAAACAAATTCTGGCCACAAAATAGAGCGAAACACCAAAGTCAAAGACCTGGGAGTGATTATGTCGGAGGATCTCACCTTCAAGGACCATAACATTGTATGAATCGCATCTACTAGAAAAATGACAGGATGGATAATGAGAACCTTCAAAACTAGGGAGGCCAAGCCCATGATGACACTCTTCAGGTCACTTGTTCTATCTAGGCTGGAATATTGCTGCACTCTAACAGCACCTTTCAAGGCAGGTGAAATTGCCGACCTAGAAAATGTACAGAGAACTTTCACGGCCCGCATAACGGAGATAAAACACCTCAATTACTGGGAGCGCTTGAGGTTTCTAAACCTGTATTCCCTGGAACGCAGGAGGGAGAGATACATGATTATATACACCTGGAAAATCCTAGAGGGACTAGTACCGAACTTGCACACGAGAATCACTCACTACGAAAGCAAAAGACTTGGCAGACGATGCACCATCCCCCCAATGAAAAGCAGGGGTGTCACTAGCACGTTAAGAGACCATACAATAAGTGTCAGGGGCCCGAGACTGTTCAACTGCCTCCCAGCACACATAAGGGGGATTACCAACAGACCCCTGGCAGTCTTCAAGCTGGCACTGGACAAGCACCTAAAGTCAGTTCCTGATCAGCCGGGCTGTGGCTCGTACGTTGGTTTGCGTGCAGCCAGCAGCAACAGCCTGGTTGATCAGGGGCTGATCCACCAGGAGGCCTGGTCACAGACCGGGCCGCGGGGGCGTTGACCCCCGAAACTCTCTCCAGGTAAACTCCAGGTATATATATATATATATATATATATATATATATGTCGTGCCGAATAGGCAGAACTTGCGATCTTGGCTTAAATAGCAACGCTCATCTTGCCATATAGGACAAGTGGAAATTTGTGTATGCAATAATTTCGCCAAAATCATTCTGAACCTAACGAAAAAAAATATATTTCACTGTGTTTGTTTAGTATTAAATTACTGTAAACAAATCTAAAATATATTTAGTTGGGTTAGGCTAAAATAAATTGTGTTTGTTATAATAAGGTTAGGTAAGTTTTCTAAGTTCCTTTTGGTGCAAAATTATAATATTTTTACATCAACATTAATGAAAAAAATATATCTTTAAACGTATAAGAGAAGATTTTAGAAAGGACTTAATTTTAAATGAGTTCTTGCTAACTGACCAGTTTTACATATTCGGCACGACATATATATATATACATATATATATATATATACATATACATATATATATATATATATATATATATATATATATATATATATATATATATATATATATATATATATATATATATATATATATATATATATATATACATTCTGAACATAAAGAAAAAAAATATATTTCATTGTGTTTGTTTATTACATTATTGTGAACTTATCTAAGATACATTTAGTTGGATTACGCTAAATTAAATTGAGCTTGTTGTATTAAAGATAGGCAAGTTTTCTAAGGTTCTTTTGGTACAAAATTATTAGTTTTTTACATTAACATAAATAAATATATATATATATATATTTACGTATAAGAGAAAATTTTAGAAAAAAAAACATAATTTTAAATGAGCTCTTGCTAACTGACCAGTTTTACCCATTCGGCACGAGACACACACACACACACACATACTATGTGTGTGTGTGTATATATATATATATATATATATATATATATATATATATATATATATATATATATATATATATATATATATACATATATATATATATATATATATATACAAAAAAAAGGCACAATACCGTGACTGGAACAATACACAAATAACCCGCACATAAAAGAGAGAAGCTTACGACGACGTTTCGGTCCGACTTGGACCATTTACAAAGTCACACTAACCAGAAGTGGGGCAGGACGGCTATATATAGGCAGGAAGAGGTGGTGGTAGTAGTAGTAATAGTAGTAGTAGTAGTAGTAGTAGTAGTACTACTACTACTACCACCACCTCTTCCTGCCTATATATAGCCGTCCTGCCCCACTTCTGGTTAGTGTGACTTTGTAAATGGTCCAAGTCGGACCGAAACGTCGTCGTAAGTTCTCTTTTATGTGCGGATTACTTGTGTGTGTGTGTGTATATATATATATATATATATATATATATATATATATATATATATATATATATATATATATATATATATATATATATATATATATATATATATATATATATATATATATATATATATATATATATATATTAGAAATATAAAACTATTATTCTGGTAATCAATTTAAGCTCTAAATCCTAGTTAGTTATACAGCACTGGAGAGAGAGAGGGGGGGATGAGATACGACTCCCTGACCCACAATAGATATTTATCTAATATTTATATGAAATACTAAACTCGCATAGGGTCATTCTGCACAAGAAGTACTAAATCCGCATGGTCCATTTAGGACAAAAAGTACTAAACCCGCGTGGGTCATTCAACGTACTAACTGTTAAAAGCTGGGTTTCTCTACCGCGCTAACCGCGAGACATCCTTCAAGCATTCCTTGAATACACGTTTTTACTGATTTGAAACAACGTTTGTTTAGAGCGTGGTGTCGGGTGGGAGGGGCGTGTGATGACAGCAGTGATGTGTGATATAAGCCGGTCAGCAGGGGTGAGCACAAGCACCTGAGTGCAGGAGACAGTAATGGTAGCATTTAGAGATATATCTAGTGGTAGTGATGAGTTGGGTTATGGGTAGTGTTGGCTTTGATGGGTTCAGGAGATACGTAATGATAATGGGTTGATACAGGTAGGTGGTGTGGTGGTGGTGTGTTGTGGAAATGGGTAGTAGTCGTAGTGGCTTGGGTTACGCATAGTGTTAGCTTTGATGGGTTAGGGAGATACGTATTGCTAGTGCGTTGAGACAGGTAGGTAGTGGTGGTGGGTTGGGACTTGGGTATTAGAAGTGGTGGTGGGTTACGGTAGTGATATGTGGTGGGTTGATGGAGATATATGGGGAGGGGGTGGGGGGGGGAGGGAAGCAGCACTGGGCGAACGTTACACACTGAGTCAGTCGGTAATTCAATCAGCAAGACCGTTGGTGCCGGCTTCATCCCCGTCATCTCTGTTATGAAACATTCCTACAAACTTTGTTTCACTATACAGTGTAATTATAATTTGTTGACTAATTAAGATAATGACTGCACTTACATTTCAAATTAAATTATATATTTTTCTAAACAATTCTGAAATATTTTTGTTTTTATAAAATGAAGAATCATACTTGTGTAATGCAAAGCAATGTATACTTTACAGTGGCTGCCTGATTATTGCTCTTCCTCCAAAATAAGTTTTCGTTAACGGTTTGAGAGCACATCAACCGACTAGCTTCAAATTGTTCCGTGTTGGCTTACTTGTCACTAGAAAAGGTTCATACAACTATTGACGTTGGATAAAGTATGCAAGTATCGTAAATTTAAATAACCAACATCTATCTGCTGTCTGGATAGGTCGTTCAGAAATAGCAGGAAACATAAAACTAACGACTTATTTTGCTATTTTAAAGATACTTTCCAACCATAAATGGCCAATGCCATCCAACCAGATACCAGGGAAAACGAGTCCGCGAGTGGTAAAGCAAAGAATTAAACAAGTATGTAGTTCTTCGCATTATGATTGCACAAACAGCTGGATCACTGAAATGCAATATATTAAATAGTTGAACAAACTGACTCACGAAATCGTAATAACACGGTTGCACACCACGGAACAGGATGGGTTTGAATCCATGGATACAAACCCCACCCATTCCGTGGTTTGAACAAACTGGTACCGCTGATGTGGTTCAAGGGACTACTTGTTATTCAATTATAGGTCAATGCCACCAGTGTTACTTAATAATGAAGTTGGTTCTTGGAGGCACTAAGTCTCAAAGACATTACAGGAGGGACTGGCCTTACTACACCAAGACGTGCTGAGGTAAAAGCGCTAGAGAGCAAGGTGTCCAATGATTGTTACATTGCACCTACGACCTTGGCACAATTAAGTGTTCTATGATCCACCAGTGAGAGTGTGATATGCACTTCAAGGTAGAATTGTACTTAGTCTGAGAGGCATTACTTAAAAAATAGGACACTATTCTAGGCTAACCTTACTACATAAATGAGCTAAAAATACAGAGGAACACTAGTTACATAACTGACCTCGAGGTCATTGCGCATGTTAGGCAGAATTACAAGTAACGTACAGTACACTAAGTGCATTGTCATGTATTAATATTTACAATAAATATTTATGGGAAATACTGATGGAAAAATAGTAAATATTTTAAAAATAAGAATCACGTAGAGATGCCGAGCGATATGCATACATACGTTATTTCAACCAAACCAAAACAACCTTTCCATGTTGAGAATTTGGCCTTACCTGCTGTGTTCATTATAAATATATATAATGAACACTTAGCTGATAAATGACAGCAAATCGTCTACACAGCCGCCCCTGCAGACGAGGTCTAGAAGCTGTCGAAACCATCACAACAGTGGGCTGTCAAGAGATACAATTTGTAAGTATAAATTACCCCTAGGGGGTGTTATGTCAGCATATTTCATTCGATGATGGCTGACGAATACTTACTTGTTTGGACTCAAAAGTCCACACCTTACTGCCGATTATAGGTTGATTACAAACTCCTTGTGACTCAAGAATTGCGCAATCCCCCGATCTACAAGAAATTCGTAACATACCTTGCTCTTTGTAACGTGAGCTATGGTGTTCTCAACACCTTCGACAGATATCGGTGACTTGATAGAAGCTGAAGTGTCCTTGGATGTCCACGTCTTCCATTGTCTAAGAAACGCACACTGGTACACTATGTTCCACAAGGTTTGTCTTTATTGTTCACAATGTATCACAAGAGAAGCTGATCACACCTCTCTTATGTTTATCGTGTTTGTGAGACACTTTGTCCACACTAACGCACAGATCAGTGTTCTTTGTTGGTTATCCTGGCGTCAGTGTCACTCGTAGTAGAGTCAAAGATAGTCTGCCAGACGCCACAGTGCTCCATGCCGTCTCTGCCCCCAGCACAAAAAAAAACGCTGACCTAGTACCTTGCATCCCTGTCACCTCCTCGATGAAGCAAAGCAAAATGTTTGTTTCTTGCTGTCTTAATCATAGACAACAATGTACTAGTTTTACTATGGTAATAAAGTGGGAGCAGGATTTTCCTTAATTGTCCTGCTAAGTAAGAGATGTACTGTCTCTTATAAAAATACACGTTGCAACACCGCTGCAAGGAGCAGAGGTCATTTGACCACGCATACGGCATCTGTGATCAATTACTCACTCTAGCAGTAAACAAGACGCTCGCCCCCTCTGAGTGGCCCCTCAGGGCTGAGAGGGCTGAAGGGGGCTGATACCCCCCTCCTGGAGAAAATTTCTCCACATTCCATGTGCTGTTTTCAACCACAACCACTGAATAAATAGCATGCTCTATGCTGTTGACGACCTGTGGCTCGGTTGCTAACGCACTCGGCTCATATAGCGAGTATCCGTGGTTCGATCCCCGGCACGGGTGGAAACGTTGGGTGGGTTTCATTACACCTGCTGTCCCTGTACACTTAGCAGTAAGTCGGTACCTGGGTGTTAGTCAACTGTTATGGGTCGCATTTTGGGGGACTCCAACAGTCCCCGATGACGTACTGACTTTACTGGGTTATCCTAGGTGGCTAACCCTTTGGGTTAAAAATACGAAAAAAATCTTATCACTTCTACTCCTGGAGCCCGGCGATAGGCCAGGCTCGCGGGAGAACCATAGAAGAAAGCAGAGGTGCCAGTTATAGAAATTTGTCTTTACCAATAAAAAGCTTCTATATTCTACTTATTTTTTTTTTTACAGCGCTGCCTATGTCGGTACCGGATATTTTTTGTGATGCTTACTGTCTAGCCGCAACAGGTACTACTTTTGGGTTTCACCTTTCGTTAGCTTGGAATTGTAGGACTACAAGAGCGACGCATTGTTCCGTATAGTCTTTCACAACCTTGAGAAATCTTAAGAGTGACTGATACGTCGAGTTCAGATGCCAATGTCCAGAGGCCTTTGTCAGGAATGTCTTGGCCACTTCTTCACTATTTATGGATATGAGGTTGAACACCTTTAATTAAAGACCCATCTGTGATATATGCTGCCAATGACGTGCAAGGGTCAAGCACCAAGTCGTCCTGCCTCTTCAGGGCATTCAGCAGAGGCGAGAAGTTGCCTGTTCTTTATCTCACGTATAGTTAATTTGTTACGTTTAAGGTCAATCGAGTGCGCATAATGTAAGCCATTAAGGTAGCAATTTACTTGTAGAGTAACATGAGTACTTTAACCCTTAAACTAAACAAGTAATTAATATAAGCACAGAGTTTATGAACAAGAGATACACAGTCGCCGCAGCTCTCGACACTATGAGCTAAGTATAACATCTGCCACACGCATGGAATTAATACCAGATTTGAATAACATAAACTTTCAATACAAATGAGCTTAAAATCTCAAGTTTCAGGTTTGTATCCAGTTAGCGCTGACATTTAGTTAGTAATAAATGCCTGTATAATGTACAACAATGTCGAAAGCGGGTTGGGCGTGTACAGACAACGTTGCCACATCGAGTGAAGGTCATTTATAAAGAATGTAGCAACGTTAGCACAAGTTCTAGACACGGCTCGTGGAACATCACTCCTATTCCCCGTCATCTTGCCTGGGGAGGTGAGGCCATGACGCGGTTGGGGGGGCGGTGCGAGCCGGAAAAATACCGTCGATGCTGTTCCTTGGGTACACTATCAGCACATGAGGAACCGGAAATGCCGCTCCTGCGTCACATCATTACTTGTCACAACGAAGTATGATGGTAAGGAGTACTCTGTCCAAACACTTGCGGCCTAATATTGCCACATGTGCTTCGATCATTGCTGACCAGCTGACCGTGTGCACACTTAACTGGCTCTTTCACTATACTGATGGCACTGTTTCTGATTGTGTAATATATACACATTTAAATAACGAAGAGTTTCCAGATACGTACTTTCAAAAAGACTTTTACTTAAAAACAATGTCATTATAATACATCAGAATATTTGCACCGTTGGGTAAATCAGTTTCTACTGTTTATTACAGACAGCAGGAAGATAGACCATGAAAGCAGACACCTTTACGTATCATTTGCAGATACCAAAATAAGAATGAAAATCACATCAGTAGAGGGCACAAAAATTACAAGAAGATATAAACAAAGTCTTCCAGTGGGCAGCGAAAAACATGACGATCAAGAGAGACACTGTATATTAATACCTTTTACCGGGCAGGACCGAGTATAGTCGGTCCTCATAACGTGGTTTTTTTGCACACGTCCTCCGACTCCCCCAGCGCATCTAGGTTCCCGTTCTCTATTTCTGACCAATCACAGACCTTCCCTGAGTCGCCCCGGCTGAGCGGTGATGGCGGCTGCTCGCTTCCCATTGGTCGAGAGAGCAGAATGTAAACACTTCTACCTTGCCGGCGCCAAAACTCGTGTTTCTCGGTTGAGTGCTCCTTATATACTGAAGCATTTCACCCTATACAATGTCGGTAAGTACTGATTTGTGTGTCTAATGCGTAAATGAATAGTTTAGCCATATTTTGATATATATATGAAGGCGTTGTGAAGCATATTACGAGTGCACCATGCAAATGAAAAAAGTGCAACAAAATAGGACCAAGTACAGTCGTTCCTGCCCTTTTAGGTGCAGTTTTCAAGTTTCGGTATATAAATATTTCCATAAAATTTGGTAGTGTATATATGAATTCAGTAATGGTCTGGATGTGTACAGAACGTTTTTATTGTCCTTCCAGATCAATAAGAAATTGTTTTACGGTGAGTCCTCCAAAAATAAGTCGAAATTTGTCTGTGTTTGGGATGATAGTGACTCAGATTAAGACCCAGATGACCTGGAAGTGGTGGAAACTGATGATGAATACTTGCCACAAGATGCAGAGGTGCCAACAGATGAGGAGGAAGCTATGCCACCATCCAAAAAGAAGAAATTGAACAAGAAGATACTTGCTTACATGCAAGTATTGCAGCAACAAGAATAATTATGTCACATCCTCATTTTCCTGTGCCACATGCAAAGTAAATCTATCAATCTATCCATCAAGAAGGATAGAAATTGTTTCATAAAGTTTCATTGCAGAAATTAGTGATGTAAAAAGATTGTTCTTTTCCAGGGAACTCAGGAATATTTCATTTGTAAGTTGTATCCCATTGCAATGTGTCATTGTTGATAAGTAGTTCCTATTTCTATTTTTTTTTACTGCTTACAAATTGTTCAGAAACAAGTTCCATTATGTTTTTTATATTGTCTACTTGTATAATAAATTTAAAAAATATTTATATGTTTTTTTACAACAATTGCAACCTTACAACATTCTAAATTGTTATACCCCAAACGGGCAGGACCGAATATACTCGGTCTTCGAATATCTGCAATTGCGCGAGATGTTACTTTCACAACTCTGTTTGGATGGTCTCAGTGACCTTACATCGAGTGGCTCTATCTCCTCATACGAAATCACTTTCAAAATCCGCATTTTAGCCTGCCTTGCCCTCTGAAGGGAAGATTACCAAGAACAAAAGGAACATGTGAAAGCTCTGGGTGTAATAATCTCAGACAATCTTATTTTCAAAGAACGCAATACGGCAAACATCACGAAAGCTGAGAAAATGATGGGGGTGGATAATGAGAACTTTTAAAACAAGGGAAATAGCGCCAATGGTGACTTTTGTTTAAATAACTTGTGCTATCTCGCTTAAGAGTATTTTTCGGTGTTGATGACTCCTTGCAAAGCAGGAGAAATATTAAAACTGCAACAGATACAAAGATCATTTATGGCCTACATAATCAGTTAAGCATATAAATTGCTGGGAATGCCTCAAAGTCGTAAATGTGTACTCACTGGAGCAGAGGAAAGATACATGCTAATATATACATGAAGATGCTGGAAGGTCTGGTCCCAAATTTGCACACTGCCATATCATACGGGAGCATGAGATACGAGAGAATGTGTAAAATAAACCCAGTGAAAAACAGGGTGCTGTGGGCACAATATGAGAACATTATATCAGCATCCATGGGCTTCGACTGTTAACACTACTACAAGATATTAGAAACATTGCCGGAACAAGTGTAGTTTTCTAGAGGAAATTGGGCATGTACCTCCGATATGTGCCAGATCAATCAGGCTGTGATGGATATTTGGGCCCGAGGGCAACCGGCAGTAACAGCCTAGCCCAGGGCCGGGCTGTGAGAATAAGTATCGAAAGCCTTCAAAGATTTAAAGGTACCATGGAAGTTCGGCTTGTCTGGAGATCCTAATCACAGTGCAAAGTGCGGACAAAAAAGTCTCACACTAGAACTTTATCTTACACTGTGCAAAAATCCAACCCCTTTAGATTTATATTCTATCTACAGCACTTAAGTTATTAAGGCTGCAGTACATCTGGTGTGGGTCGCATCCTGGGAACAGAATTTACCTAATTTGCACAAAATGCTCTGCATAACATGGGGCTTTCTATATAGTATGTCACTGTCACTTAGGTCTGTATAGGTTGAACGTGTACTTGTAGAAATAAAGATTTTATTATTGTTATTGTTATTGTTATTATTATTATTATTATTATTATTATTATTATTATTATTATTATTATTATTACTGTTATATGCTACTTTGCCCAGCTCTTTAGAAACGGGTCCAAATCAACTTCACAAATACTAATGTAAATCGCTTTCTTTAATAGATATCCCAAATATTAAGATTCTATCCAAATAATGCATCAATTAGATACTTAAATACATGATGTGACTACCGTCTATGAAATGACTCGTATCCAAAAGATGCTGCTACTCATTAAGCCTCAGTCTTTTTTAAAGCTACCGCTCCCAGAATGAGCTGTGGTGTACAATGAACCAGCGGCTCAGACGACCAAAAATGTGGTAGAGGATGACATCATGCCCTGCGGTGACTTGGTGGTCTGGGGTTACGACGGTAGGGCAGCGGTGTTGGCAGCCAAGGCAATAACAAATTTTATCAGCAGTACCATCATCATCATCATCATCATCAGCAGCAGCAGAACCATACTCAGAAGCAACGCCAACAGAATTATCATTGTCATTATCAGTAGCAGTAACAGAAGCAACAAAATTATGCAGCAGCAGCATCACAATGTGCAACAACGACCTCAGTATGTAGTTGAAAGCAGCCAACTAGGCAGGTTGTGTGTGCAACGGAAACTTGTTAACACTGAACTCTGACATGAATGTAGATCTACTCTTTATGTTTCATAACATTAAAGATAACAGGTAAGTTTTACATTCACCACACAGCTTTACTGTCCTGCGAGGACTTAACAGTTCTTATTCCTCATTTATTTCCTTTTCTAATTTTTTTAGGTGGTGATCTCAGGAACTACTAGCATAAATGTTAGCAACATATATCATCGTCAGCAGGAACAGGAGGGGCGGAATTACCATCACCAGCAACAATAACAGAATCATCAGTATCATCAGCAACATAATTACCATCAGCAACAGAGGGAGGCCGTGCGTTGCCTCAGGGTTAGCCGGGAGGGTCATGGTAGACCGCGACTCTCCTGCGGATCGAGTCCATCCATACCACCTGCCAAATGTCCTACTAATTTTATAACATCCTTACAATTATCTCCGGTACCTGTACTTCTGAAACCTGGCTGCAATTATCTTTCCTAGCTCGATTTTTTTTCGTATTACTCGTAAAAAACGTGAAATGAAGCCAACCTGTTAATTTCAATTTACTCTTTTACCAATATTTAGAATCAATTATAATTAATCTTGTCAGTGAATCGATATAAGTGTTTTCCCAAGTGGCAGAGGTGGAAATATCGGCAGAAGTGCATTAAAGGGCGACCGAATTAAACCTCTCTACCATTCACCAGCACCTGGTTCCGTCCCTGCTCCCCAGGAGAGTCCAAACTCTAGTGCCCTCTCCCCCCCCCCCACTCGGAACACACAAAAGTACAGACCCTGCAATCCACGAGTTCCCTAATATCCCTTTAACAATGCAACACACTGCTGATACAGGATCCAAGAAAAGATAGGATGTTCTATAATAAAAACTTTACCAAAATTATTCGACAAATTAATGATCAGCATATACGCTGTCGTAACTACAACAAGGAGTAATCTTTCTTATGCAAATTTGTGAATATGAGCATTTAATACAGCGTTTTGAAACTGTACTTCACTGAACATAATATTGTTGTCAGCACAATCCAGGGCAACATGGGTTCAGGGCAGGTCGCTCCTGCCTCTCACAACTACTGGATCACTATGACATGGCCTTGGATGCACTGGAAGAAAATCAGAATGCAGATGTAATATACACAGACTTTGCAAAAGCATTTGACAAATGCGATCATGGCGTAATAGCCCATAAAATACGTGCTAAAGGAATAACTGGGAAAGTGGGGCGATGGATCTTCAACTTCCTAACAAATCGAACACAAAGAGTAGTGGTCAACAGAGTTAAATCGGAGGCTGCCATAGTGAAGAGCTCTGTTCCACAAGGCACAGTACTCGCCCCCATCTTATTCCTTATCCTCATATCAGACATAAACAGAGATATACACCACAGCACCGTATCATCCTTTGCGGATGATACTAGGATCTGCATGCGGCTGTCATCTGCTGAGGACGCGGTTAACCTCCAAGAAGATATAAACAAAGTTTTCCAGTGGACAACGGTAAACAATATGATGTTCAATGAAGACAAATTCCAACTACTCCGTTATGGAAAACTGGAGGAGATAACTAGAACAGAGTATACTACTGACTCCGGCCATACAATAGAGCGGAAAAATAATGTAAGGTACCTGGGAGTAGTAATGTCTGAGGATCTTACTTTCAAGGATCACAGCAGTGCCACAATCGCACGTGCAAAGAAAATGATAGGATGGATAATGAGAACTTTCAAAACGAGAGATGCCAAGCCCATGATGATCCTTTTCAAATCACTTGTTCTCTCTAGGCTGGAATACTGCTGTACATTAACATCTCCATTCAAAGCAGGTGAAATCGCAGATCGAGAGAGTGTACAGAGATCCTTTACTGCACATATAAGTTCTGTCAAGCACCTTAACTACTGGGAACGCTTGGAAGCACTTGACTTGTACTCGTTGGAACGCAGGAGGGAGAGATATATCATAATCTACACTTGGAAAATCTTGGAAGGAATGGTCCCAAATCTGCACACAGAAATCACTCCCTACGAAAGTAAAAGACTGGGCAGGCGATGCAAAATGCCGCCAATAAAAAGTAGGGGCGCCATTGGTACACTAAGAGAAAACACCATAAGTGTCCGGGGCCCAAAACTGTTCAACAGCCTCCCATCAAGCATTAGGGGAATTGCCAATAAACCCCTGGCTGCCTTCAAGAGAGAGCTGGACAGATACCTAAAGTCAGTGCCGGATCAGCCGGGCTGTGGCTCGTACGTTGGACTGCATGCAGCCAGCAGTAACAGCCTAGTTGATCAGACCCTGATCCATCAGGAGGCCTGGTCATGGACCGGGCCGCAGTTGCGTTGATCCCCGGAATAACCTCCAGGTAACCAGGTAGCCCACTGGAAGACTTGGTTTGTATCAGCTTGGAGGCTCGCTGTCTTCCATGCATTCCAAATATGTAAACCTAAATATCTAACCTGTAATCTTGCCGTCCTTAGTTGTATTCTTTATCCTGCTTTGAACCCGCCTGAATACATGTCTGCTCATTCGCATCACTGAGTACCTCACCTCCACACATGCTCCCTCACTCCTTTTCAACATAATTTCCATTCCCGTTTTTTCAAATATTGTGTCCAGCCATTATCGCTCCCAACCTTTCCTTTCTGTTTTAATTCTCCTCCATGACGGTACGTCATGGACCATTACCAAGTTGCATCATCCGCACACGACAGACAGGAACGTCGTTTTCATTTCCAATCCGTGTTAAGTGTGAATCGTTCTAATGACTTGTAACTTTTATACGTCGAGTCTCTTCATAACCTCACTTCTGCCTTCAGCTAAATACGAGGGGTTTTCAAGATTCTTATTATATATAGAATAGTATAACCAAAGTCAGCTGCTCAAAATAAACGGTATGGTGGTTGTGGTCGTCCCCGGGTGAGTGCTTGACCAACTTTCTCCCTCCATGCGATGAAGTCCACCTGGGTCCATTTATCCACTCAACTCTCACAGCAGCTAAGATATTCAGAAACTGGGCCTTACAGGTAAGGGAAGAGATAAGCAGGAGCTTTTGTAAATAGCAAGTACATGTATATATTTCTGATTATATGCAACTCGTTCATGGTAATCTCAGCTGGTAAGGAGAGACGCTTGAAGGTGAACAGGTACTCATAAATTATGTTGACAGCATCACTGGTACATACCAATATTGGTATTGCTCTCAAGCAATTCCTGCATTTCAAATAAATATTAAAAGCAATCTGTTGTTGAACTTCCGCTTGTAAACAAAAACAAAATCCTACTTAGGGTCCTAAAAGCTCAGCACTGCACCATGTAAATAATAAGTCTAACCTAATTAACAGTCGCACTAGAATATATATATATATATATATATATATATATATATATATATATATATATATATATATATATATATATATATATATATATATATATATTATATATAATATATAATATATAATATATAATATATAATATATAATATATAATATATATATAATATATAATATATATATATATATATATATATATATATATATATATATATATATATATATATATATATATATATATATATATATATATATATATATATATATATATATATATGCGGGTTCTTAAACTTCTATTATCCAGCAGTGGCATACTGAGTGAGGCAACTAGTCCCAGAAACAGGTGTGGAGGATACATATATCCTTCCTCCCACCAAAATCGACGCCAACCATCTGCCATGTTCGGTCTGGTGCATGAGGGAAGTGATGAGGCTGAGACAGGGCCAGGAAGACAATTTACGTTGAAAGAAAAATTCACAAATGCAAACGAGGTGCTTGTTATATATATATATATATATATCATATATTATATATATATATATATCATATATATATTATATATATATATCATATATTATATATATATATCATATATATTATATATATCATATATATATATGATATATATATATATTATATATGATATATATATATATAATATATATGATATATATAATATGTATGATATATATATAATATATATATGATTATTATATATATATATAATATAATATATATATATATATATTTAATATATATATATATTTAATATATATATATATATATATATATATATATATATATATTCTTGTACATCACCTTATTATTCAGGTATTACAGTATGTAATGTGTTTATGAATAATGATGGTCTCTCAGTACTCCAGTATAATAAATGCCATTTATGGGGCGCCCAGTTGCATTCACACCCCACCGGCTCAAACCTGTTTGGTTTCAGCAAGCAGAGACCATACGTCTCTGACACGATTATAGGATAATCAGGTAAAGTACCCTTCTCATATTAGGAACGCTGAGTCTGGAGGCTGGCAGTGCCCTCCAACCATGTGGAGCGGGGAGGCGGACATATATACATATACATATATATACATATACATATACATATATATACATACATATATATACATACATATACATATATCTATGTATATACATATACATATACATATACATATACATATATATATATATATATATATATATATATATATATATATATATATATATATATATATATATATATATATATATATATATATATATATATATAGATCCGCCTCCCCGCTCCACATGGTTGGAGGGCACTGCCAGCCTCCAGACTCAGCGTTCCTAATATGAGAAGGGTACTTTACCTGATTATCCTATAATCGTGTCAGAGACGTATGGTCTCTGCTTGCTGAAACCAAACAGGTTTGAGCCGGTGGGGTGTGAATGCAACTGGGCGCCCCATAAATGGCATTTATTATACTGGAGTACTGAGAGACCATCATTATTCATAAACACATTACATACTGTAATACCTGAATAATAAGGTGATGTACAAGAATAGGAAAGCCACAATATTACTTAATATAAATATTTGACTTACATATTACTCATTAGGAAAGTAAAACACACGTAGCAGAGAGAGCGACTTTAACTAAATGACGTTTACCTTAATTAGGGCTTCATTACGTATATTCATCCGATCGAATAAGATTCGAACCTATGGCAAGCCAACAGGACTAGCTTGCCATGGGTATGAACACTCCATTTGGTGAATAGTTTACAATGGTATTATTAATATTTGGCAAGTAAGTCTATACGGACTTTATAGAGAGATTGTGTCTTACTAGGGAGAAACGTGTTTACATTCATATTGCTGTGACAAACAATATCAAGAAGCATAAATAATAGGAGTCCTCAGGTCGTTCTTCAACTCAGTATATCCTTGGTTAGGCCTCATCTAGATTATGCTGCACAGTTTTGGTCACCGTATTACAGAATGGATATAATTGCACTAGAAAACGAACAAAGGAGGATGGCAAAGTTGATCCCATGTATCAAAAATCTTCCCTATGAGGATAGACTGAGGGCCCTGAATCTGCACTCTGTAGAAAGGAGTAGAATTAGGGGGGGATATGATTGAGGTGTATAAATGAAAGACAGGAATAAATAAAGGGGATGTAAATAGCGTGCTAAAAATATTTGGCCTAAATTGGACTCGCAGCAATGGTTATAAGCTGGAAAAATTCGGATTCAGGAAGGATATAGGGAAGCACTGGTTTGGCAATAGAGTTGTCGATGAGTAGAACAAACTCCCGAGTACAGTTATTGAGGCTAAAACGTGTAGTTTTAAAAATAGGTTAGATAAATACATGAGTGGGTGCGGGTGGGTGCGAGCTAGACCTGACTAGCTTGTGCTAGTAGGTCAGATGCCGCGCTCCTTCCTTAGGTGAATGTGACCTGACCTGACTAGGTTGGGGCATTGGCTTAAGCCGGTTGGAGACTTGGACTTGCCTCGGATGGGCCAGTAGGGCTGTTGCAGCGTACCTTCTTTCTTATGTTCTTAATTATTATTATCACACTGGCCGATTCCCACCAAGGCAGGGTGGCCCGAAAAAGAAAAACTCTCACCATCATTCACTCCATCACTGTCTTGCCAGAAGGGTGCTTTACACTACAGTTTTTAAACTGCAACATTAACACCCCTCCTTCAGAGTGCAGGCACTGTACTTCCCATCTCCAGGACTCAAGTCCGGCCTGCCGGTTTCCTGAATCCCTTCATAAATGTTACTTTGCTCACACTCCAACAGCACGTCAAGTATTAAAAACCATTTGTCTCCATTCACTCCTATCAAACACGCTCACGCATGCCTGCTGGAAGTCCAAGCCCCTCGCACACAAAAACCTCCTTTACCCCCTCCCTCCAACCCTTCCTAGGCCGACCCCTACCCCGCCTTCCTTCCACTACAGACTGATACACTCTTGAAGTCATTCTGTTTTGCTCCATTCTCTCTACATGTCCGAACCACCTCAACAACCCTTCCTCAGCCCTCTGGACAACAGTTTTGGTAATCCCGCACCTCCTCCTAACTTCCAAACTACGAATTCTCTGCATTATATTCACACCACACATTGCCCTCAGACATGACATCTCCACTGCCTCCAGCCTTCTCCTCGCTGCAACATTCATCACCCACGCTTCACACCCATATAAGAGCGTTGGTAAAACTATACTCTCATACATTCCCCTCTTTGCCTCCAAGGACAAAGTTCTTTGTCTCCACAGACTCCTAAGTGCACCACTCACTCTTTTTCCCTCATCAATTCTATGATTCACCTCATCTTTCATAGACCCATCCGCTGACACGTCCACTCCCAAATATCTGAATACGTTCACCTCCTCCATACTCTCTCCCTCCAATCTGATATTCAATCTTTCATCACCTAATCTTTTTGTTATCCTCATAACCTTACTCTTTCCTGTATTCACCTTTAATTTTCTTCTTTTGCACACCCTACCAAATTCATCCACCAATCTCTGCAACTTCTCTTCAGAATCTCCCAAGAGCACAGTGTCATCAGCAAAGAGCAGCTGTGACAACTCCCACTTTGTGTGTGATTCTTTATCTTTTAACTCCACGCCTCTTGCCAAGACCCTCGCATTTACTTCTCTTACAACCCCATCTATAAATATATTAAACAACCACGGTGACATCACACATCCTTGTTTAAGGCCTACTTTTACTGGGAAAAAAATTTCCCTCTTTCCTACATACTCTAACTTGAGCCTCACTATCCTCGTAAAAACTCTTCACTGCTTTCAGTAACCTACCTCCTACACCATACACTTGCAACATCTGCCACATTGCCCCCCTATCCACCCTGTCATACGCCTTTTCCAAATCCATAAATGCCACAAAGACCTCTTTAGCCTTATCTAAATACTGTTCACTTATATGTTTCACTGTAAACACCTGGTCCACACACCCCCTACCTTTCCTAAAGCCTCCTTGTTCATCTGCTATCCTATTCTCCGTCTTACTCTTAATTCTTTCAATTATAACTCTACCATACACTTTACCAGGTACACTCAACAGACTTATCCCCCTATAATTTTTGCACTCTCTTTTATCCCCTTTGCCTTTATACAAAGGAACTATGCATGCTCTCTGCCAATCCCTAGGTACCTTACCCTCTTCCATACATTTATTAAATAATTGCACCAACCACTCCAAAACTATATCCCCACCTGCTTTTAACATTTCTATCTTTATCCCATCAATCCCGGCTGCCTTACCCCCTTTCATTTTACCTACTGCCTCACGAACTTCCCCCACACTCACAACTGGCTCTTCCTCACTCCTACAAGATGTTATTCCTCCTTGCCCTATACACGAAATCACAGCTTCCCTATCTTCATCAACATTTAACAATTCCTCAAAATATTCCTTCCATCTTCCCAATACCTCTAACTCTCCATTTAATAACTCTCCTCTCCTATTTTTAACTGACAAATCCATTTGTTCTCTAGGCTTTCTTAACTTGTTAATCTCACTCCAAAACTTTTTCTTATTTTCAACAAAATTTGTTGATAACATCTCACCCACTCTCTCATTTGCTCTCTTTTTACATTGCTTCACCACTCTCTTAACTTCTCTCTTTTTCTCCATATACTCTTCCCTCCTTGCATCACTTCTACTTTGTAAAAACTTCTCATATGCTAACTTTTTCTCCCTTACTACTCTCTTTACATCATCATTCCACCAATCGCTCCTCTTCCCTCCTGCACCCACTTTCCTGTAACCACAAACTTCTGCTGAACACTCTAACACTACATTTTTAAACCTACCCCATACCTCTTCGACCCCATTGCCTATGCTCTCATTAGCCCATCTATCCTCCAATAGCTGTTTATATCTTACCTAACTGCCTCCTCTTTTAGTTTATAAACCTTCACCTCTCTCTTCCCTGATGCTTCTATTCTCCTTGTATCCCATCTACCTTTTACTCTCAGTGTAGCTACAACTAGAAAGTGATCTGATATATCTGTGGCCCCTCTATAAACATGTACATCCTGAAGTCTACTCAACAGTCTTTTATCTACCAATACATAATCCAACAAACTACTGTCATTTCGCCCTACATCATATCGTGTATACTTATTTATCCTCTTTTTCTTAAAATATGTATTACCTATAACTAAACCCCTTTCTATACAAAGTTCAATCAAAGGGCTCCCATTATCATTTACACCTGGCACCCCAAACTTACCTACCACACCCTCTCTAAAAGTTTCTCCTACTTTAGCATTCAAGTCCCCTACCACAATTACTCTCTCACTTGGTTCAAAGGCTCCTATACATTCACTTAACATCTCCCAAAATCTCTCTCTCTCCTCTGCATTCCTCTCTTCTCCAGGTGCATACACGCTTATTATGACCCACTTCTCGCATCCAACCTTTACTTTAATCCACATAATTCTTGAATATAAGTATGAATATTTAGAGTATGAAGAATGTCAGTCGCAGACCGTGTAATTAATAATACAAATAAATCCACATGAAAGAGGAAGGCTGAACACAGTGGCTGGACGGATCGCTTGTGTGACATGCCATACATTGATTATTCACTTGACCGGGCAAGCACCATATCAGAAAGCCATGTCCCAAGTATATCTCAAGTCCAAATATTTTAATAGGCTGGCACTGCGATAGCTGCCCTGTTAATCCTTCAAATCTGAATAAAATTTAAAAGTTTTACTTTGATTTAATACGTTCAACACCTTCAGTTATATCCCCCTCATCAATCTGTACA
>NC_091313.1:32246140-32256140 GCF_038502225.1 Cherax quadricarinatus
TTCCTTTATAAAGTGATATCATGCTTTCCTCACTAAAATCAATAAATGCCATCTATGATTTCATCAATTCCATCAGCGAGATGAATAAATGATCTCGATAATGTTAAGATGTAACTAATTTGGAAGCGATGAATAGTTGCATCTCATGTGATCGACAATCACTTCATACCTAACTATATTGATATTTAAATCATTGAAAATCATAGTACGTACTAGTCTGTAAAGTACACAAGGAGAGTTGTGTTGATCTGTAACGGTGGTGGTACTTGTCAAGAGTTAAAGAGGAACTCGCAACCCTGGACTTGAACAAAGCCAGAGATAACGTGTGGAGGCACATTCTGGAATCACAATACCATGGTCTTACCTAGTTCCAGAGTGATGTAGATGTTACTCAAGTGAGGGAAACACACACTCAGCAGTATAACACTCCAGAGAACACAGTCATCATAAATGTTCGTCAGTTTTCAAGCCGGCACACACTAGAGAATGGATCTAGCCACTCCAACTGCCTCACACCGACTCTTCACTTTTAGGTAGAACCAACACGGACGAAGCTTGCACTTCCACTACAACATAACAACGAACACATGAATGTAATACACTTTACGATGATAGCACTCCTGATGTAGTAAATTTCCCTTTCAAGTGGATGGTGTGGAGACGGGCAGCATCATCCCCCCGTTTATCAGGATGGCCCACGCCAGACTGAAGCAAGGCGGGTTCCGTCTGTTCATGTGTTACCGCGCGGTGTTCCCTCATGTACCAACCAGGACTCACTCTTATCATCCTTAAAACCTTAAAACTTGATTTACCTAACCATCAAAAACAACGTGGAACTCTACTTGCTTTACAGACATTCACGTAAAACTACAATAAATACATCTGCTAAAACCTCTAAGGTAACTCACTCCATCGTTCCGTTGAACAGGTGGTGCCGCAGCCGTTCAGTTATCTTATCTCAGTATCTGCTAGCTTATCTTTTCATTTTAACGTCTTACAAGTTTTTTTGAAGTGCTAAGCATACAGAAATATCGAAATATTGTACTAAATGATATAGTATACATTAAAACATGAAAAAGTAAGGATGATTTGTGGAATCATCGTACATCGGGAGGGTCATCTCCAGCATATTAAATCACAAGATGCTTCAGTTACTGATCAACCTTATTTAATAAATACGATAATGCCACAGTAAGACCATTTTTTTTTTTCAAAAAATGTAGATAATAAAAGTAAAATGTGGCCCCGGTAGTCTGGTCGCTAAAGCGACCCGGGTTCGATTCCCGGTGGGGTGGAAACATTTCGACGCGTTTCCTTACACCTGTTGTCCTGTTCACCTAGCAGCAAATAGGTACCTAGTGTTAATCGACTGGTGTGGGTCGCATCCTGGGGGACAAGACTGAGGACCCCAATGGAAATAAGACAAGACAGTCCTCGATGACGCACTGACTTTCTTGGGTTATCCTGGGCGGCTAACCCTCCAGGGTTAAAAATCCGAACGGAATCTTATCTTATGATGCAGATACAGTGTCAAATAATAATATAATATTCAATAGTTTTTTGGTTGAGCTCTTCAGAATATAAAAGTGAATTACAGAAGACACATAAAATAAGATAACTTATTATTATCGGGACTGAAATTAGCGCAATTTACAGAGCAGACGTCATTGATTTTAATTTAGAAGTAAATTTACCCCTTTAGATGTAAAAAAAATGCAGATGAAGTGACTGTGGCAGTAAACATAGCCGCTGTAAAACCCAAGAACAAAGAAACTGATGTACACCTATTAGTGCATGCTAAGCAGATCCTAGAAGATTATGACGATGATGATGATGAACGAGAAGTCACAATACCGTGGCTGGAACAATTCACTAATAACCCACTCATTGGAAAAGAAACTACACGACGTTTCGGTCCGTCCTGAACCGTTATTAAATCATTATCATTACTGACTTGATAATGGTGCAGGGCGGAACTACAAGTTATCTAGTTTCCTCTCAATGTTTGGGTTATTTGTGAATTTTGAAGTAAGTCCTAGTCACACCCAGCCATTTTCAATCTTTAAGCTGAGGTTCGACCTATGCAACAGGACATGAGTACTCGTGTATCTGTCTAATCAATTTCTAACCGTATTCAAAACATTCCCTTCACTGACGCTGCTTGGTAGTCTGTTCACCCATCTTTAACTATTTCCAAACCAGTGCCCACGTATCTTATTACTGAATCTAAACCTTCATAGTATAAGTACACTGATAGGAACTCTATTTAGATTTCATATTTTTAATATTTTATTTATATCTCTTTTATTTATTCCTCTCATCTATTCACTCACTTTAACCGTTTCACCAGTCACTTTCAATCAAATGTAAGGTTATTATCTTCATAAGAAAGATTTCTGAATATGATGATTAATTTTATCCATCCTTATTATAAACTTCGTGAAACATTGAATCCAGGTGGGTCATTCAGCCTAAGAAATAGCGGAAGCTCGATTCTCCATCCTGTTTAATAATTACTTTGCAATCTGTCTGGTACATTTATCCCTTAAGCTTACATTGCATATCACTCCAAATTTAATATACACATGCAGTTTTAAGTTTTCTAGAGTTTATGTAAAAGATATCAGCAAGGGAGATAACACTTATCAATTGTGTACAAGATAATGCGCCACGTGAATGTTGTTCCACAGTGGGCCAACTTAATTAAAAGAGGTCTGATATGATAAAGTAAGTTTTCCTCCATATGGGAAGAAGCAAAACTAATAGCATGAAGAATAAAAGTCCCGATACCATGTCTTGAACAACTCACAACTAAATTTTTGATATCAATATACAGCTCATTAGTCTCAGTAACTAACTCACTCACTCCTTTCAGTGTATCTCAGTCTACTCTATCGAGTCCTCTGGGTACATTATACTATTTTTTTGTACATCGTAATCATGATTCTCCTTGTTGTCCTTTCTAACTTCTAGTGATGTTTTCTTAAGTGAAAGGGACCCCATGTTGGTGTTGCGTTGAGATAGAATCAAAGATCAATTCGAATGGTTCCTTTCAGGTACATAGGCATAAGATTAGAGAAAAGACAGACCCACTTAAATTTAACTCAGACTATTTGTTAGTGACAAAGAAATGTGTACTAATATTAGCAATTATTTCTTCTCAGCTTTTATACAAGAGGATACAAATGATATCCAGAAACCAAATAATTATACAGGTCAGAACGAGAATAAATTATGCAAGATCCAAGTCATTAGTAACATAGTTCAAAGACTACTTGATAGACTGAAGCCAGACAAGTCAACCGGCCATGATGAGCTCGTTTCACAAGAACTCTAACAGAATGTAAACAAGAAACTAGCAAAAGATAAGCTAGTTTCCTCGACAGATCACTACAAATGGGTATTGTACCGGATTAGTGGAAAATGCAAATGTTTACCTACGTTTACCTATACTATATCTTCATCTAGTCGTGCATACCACTTACAACTATAAGACTCAAATTTCCTAACATCCCTCTGGCTCGGATGCATCTTTTGCGACAGTCGACACTCCCTGGCTCTATATCCTAGCATCTCACTCAGCCATTCTGTCCCTGCGAGCACGCGCGCGTGTACCTAGGAAGAGGACCTACGCTAGTTCGGAAGCCCAGCAATACACTAAATTCAAATTAGAATACCAGATACACAAAACACTAGCTTTTCTATATGAAACTGCTATACATTTTATTTTTTGGTTAGTATGTGTTGGGTGACGTCATAGGATATGAGTCACTGACATTGTTGTAAGAAAAGACAAACTGTAAAATTTTAGTGGAAAAAATATGAATGAGTATGAAATATCAGCGGCTATTAACGAAAAAAAGAGTAACCGCAGATTTTCTTCTTGTTTGTTCGTGTGTGTGTACTCACCTATTTGTGGTTGCAGGGATCGAGTCACAACTCCTGGCCCCGAGTGTGTGTGTGTGTGTGTGTGTACTCACCTAGTTGTACTCACCTAGTTGAGGTTGCGGGGGTCGAGTCCGAGCTCCTGGCCCCGCCTCTTCACTGATCGCTACTAGGTCACTCTCCCTGAGCCGTGAGCTTTATCATACCTCTGCTTAAAGCTATGTATGGATCCTGCCTCCACTACATCGCTTCCCAAACTATTCCACTTACTGACTACTCTGTGGCTGAAGAAATACTTCCTAACATCCCTGTGATTCATCTGTGTCTTCAGCTTCCAACTGTGTCCCCTTGTTACTGTGTCCAATCTCTGGAACATCCTGTCTTTGTCCACCTTGTCAATTCCTCTCAGTATTTTGTATGTCGTTATCATGTCCCCCCTATCTCTCCTGTCCTCCAGTGTCGTCAGGTTGATTTCCCTTAACCTCTCCTCGTAGGACATACCTCTTAGCTCTGGGACTAGTCTTGTTGCAAACCTTTGCACTTTCTCTAGTTTCTTTACGTGCTTGGCTAGGTGTGGGTTCCAAACTGGTGCCGCATACTCCAATATGGGCCTAACATACACGGTGTACAGGGTCCTGAATGATTCCTTATTAAGATGTCGGAATGCTGTTCTGAGGTTTGCTAGGCGCCCATATGCTGCAGCAGTTATTTGGTTGATGTGCGCTTCAGGAGATGTGCCTGGTGTTATACTCACCCCAAGATCTTTTTCCTTGAGTGAGGTTTGTAGTCTCTGACCCCCTAGACTGTACTCCGTCTGCGGCCTTCTTTGCCCTTCCCCAATCTTCATGACTTTGCACTTGGTGGGATTGAACTCCAGGAGCCAATTGCTGGACCAGGTCTGCAGCCTGTCCAGATCCCTTTGTAGTTCTGCCTGGTCTTCGATCGAGTGAATTCTTCTCATCAACTTCACGTCATCTGCAAACAGGGACACCTCAGAGTCTATTCCTTCCGTCATGTCGTTCACAAATACCAGAAACAGCACTGGTCCTAGGACTGACCCCTGCGGGACCCCGCTGGTCACAGGTGCCCACTCTGACACCTCACCACGTACCATGACTCGCTGCTGTCTTCCTGACAAGTATTCCCTGATCCATTGAAGTGCCTTCCCTGTTATCCCTGCTTGGTCCTCCAGTTTTTGCACCAATCTCTTGTGTGGAACTGTGTCAAACGCCTTCTTGCAGTCCAAGAAAATGCAATCCACCCACCCCTCTCTCTCTTGTCTTACTGCTGTCACCATGTCATAGAACTCCAGTAGGTTTGTGACACAGGATTTCCCGTCCCTGAAACCATGTTGGCTGCTGTTGATGAGATCATTCCTTTCTAGGTGTTCCACCACTCTTCTCCTGATAATCTTCTCCATGATTTTGCATACTATACATGTCAGTGACACTGGTCTGTAGTTTAATGCTTCATGTCTGTCTCCTTTTTTAAAGACTGGGACTACATTTGCTGTCTTCCATGCCTCAGGCAATCTCCCTGTTTCGATAGATGTATTGAATATTGTTGTTAGGGGTACACATAGCACCTCTGCTCCCTCTCTCAATACCCATGGGGAGATGTTATCTGGCCCCATTGCCTTTGAGGTATCTAGCTCACTCAGAAGCCTCTTCACTTCTTCCTCGGTTGTGTGCACTGTGTCCAGCACTTGGTGGTGTGCCCCACCTCTCCGTCTTTCTGGAGTCCCTTCTGTCTCCTCTGTGAACACTTCTTTGAATCTCTTGTTGAGTTCTTCACATACTTCACGGTCATTTCTTGTTGTCTCTCCTCCTTCCTTCCTTAGCCTGATTACCTGGTCCTTGACTGTTGTTTTCCTCCTGATGTGGCTGTACAACAGTTTCGGGTCAGATTTGGCTTTCGCTGCTATGTCATTTTCATATTGTCTTTGGGCCTCCCTTCTTATCTGTGCATATTCGTTTCTGGCTCTACGACTGTTCTCCTTATTCTCCTGGGTCCTTTGCCTTCTATATTTCTTCCATTCCCTAGCACACTTGGTTTTTGCCTCCCTGCACCTTTGGGTAAACCATGAGCTCATCCTGGCTTTTTCATTAATCCTGTTACCCTTGGGTACAAACCTCTCCTCAGCCTCCTTGCATTTTGTTGCTACATATTCCATCATCTCATTAACTGGCTTCCCTGCCAGTTCTCTGTCCCACTGAACCCCGTTCAGGTAGTTCCTCATTCCTGTGTAGTCCCCTTTCTTGTAGTTTGGCTTCATTCGTCCTGGCCTTCCTGCTTCTCCCTCCACTTGTAGCTCTACTGTGTATTCGAAGCTTAAAACCACATGGTCACTGGCCCCAAGGGGTCTTTCATATGTGATGTCCTCGATATCTGCACTACTCAAGGTGAATACTAAGTCCAGCCTTGCTGGTTCATCCTCTCCTCTCTCTCTTGTAGTGTCCCTTACGTGTTGGCACATGAAGTTTTCCAGTACCACCTCCATCATCTTAGCCCTCCATGTATCTTGGCCCCCATGTGGGTCCAAGTTTTCCCAATCGATCTCCTTGTGGTTAAAGTCACCCATGATCAGGAGCTTTGCCCTGCATGCATGAGCTCTTCTGGCCACTCTAGCCAGTGTGTCAACCATCGCTCTATTGCTCTCGTCGTACTCTTGCCTTGGCCTCCTGCTGTTCTGTGGTGGGTTATACATCACTGCTATTACCACCTTGGGACCTCCAGAGTGAAGTGTTCCCACTATGTAATCACTTTCTTCTCCGCTGTCTCCTCTCTCCAGCTCATCAAAATTCCAGCGATTTTTGATCAGGAACGCCACTCCTCCACCCCCCCTGTTCCCTCTGTCTTTCCTCAGGATTTGGTATCCCGTTGGAAAGATGGCATCTGTTATCATACCTGTAAGCTTGGTTTCTGTGTGTGTGTGTGTGTGTGTACTCACCTAGTTGTACTCACCTAGTTGAGGTTGCGGGGGTCGAGTCCGAGCTCCTGGCCCCGCCTCTTCACTGATCGCTACTAGGTCACTCTCCCTGAGCCGTGAGCTTTATCGCACCTCTGCTTAAAGCTATGTATGGATCCTGCCTCCACTACATCGCTTCCCAAACTATTCCACTTACTGACTACTCTGTGGCTGAAGAAATACTTCCTAACATCCCTGTGATTCATCTGTGTCTTTAGCTTCCAACTGTGTCCCCTTGTTACTGTGTCCAATCTCTGGAACATCCTGTTTTTGTCCACCTTGTCAATTCCTCTCAGTATTTTGTATGTCGTTATCATGTCCCCCCTATCTCTCCTGTCCTCCAGTGTCGTCAGGTTGATTTCCCTTAACCTCTCCTCGTAGGACATACCTCTTAGCTCTGGGACTAGTCTTGTTGCAAACCTTTGCACTTTCTTTAGTTTCTTTACGTGCTTGGCTAGGTGTGGGTTCCAAACTGGTGCCGCATACTCCAATATGGGCCTAACGTATACGGTGTACAGGGTCCTGAACGATTCCTTATTAAGATGTCGGAATGCTGTTCTGAGGTTTGCTAGGCGCCCATATGCTGCAGCAGTTATTTGGTTGATGTGCGCTTCAGGAGATGTGCCTGGTGTTATACTCACCCCAAGATCTTTTTCCTTGAGTGAGGTTTGTAGTCTCTGACCCCCTAGACTGTACTCCGTTTGCGGCCTTCTTTGCCCTTCCCCAATCTTCATGACTTTGCACTTGGTGGGATTGAACTCCAGGAGCCAATTGCTGGACCAGTTCTGCAGCCTGTCCAGATCCCTTTGTAGTTCTGCCTGGTCTTCGATCGAGTGTATTCTTCTCATCAACTTCACGTCATCTGCAAACAGGGACACCTCAGAGTCTATTCCTTCCGTCATGTCGTTCACAAATACCAGAAACAGCACTGGTCCTAGGACTGACCCCTGCGGGACCCCGCTGGTCACAGGTGCCCACTCTGACACCTCGCCACGTACCATGACTCGCTGCTGTCTTCCTGACAAGTATTCCCTGATCCATTGTAGTGCCTTCCCTGTTATCCCTGCTTGGTCCTCCAGTTTTTGCACCAATCTCTTGTGTGGAACTGTGTCAAACGCCTTCTTGCAGTCCAAGAAAATGCAATCCACCCACCCCTCTCTCTCTTGTCTTACTGCTGTCACCATGTCATAGAACTCCAGTAGGTTTGTGACACAGGATTTCCCGTCCCTGAAACCATGCTGGCTGCTGTTGATGAGATCATTCCTTTCTAGGTGTTCCACCACTCTTCTCCTGATAATCTTCTCCATGATTTTGCATACTATACATGTCAGTGACACTGGTCTGTAGTTTAATGCTTCATGTCTGTCTCCTTTTTTAAAGATTGGGACTACATTTGCTGTCTTCCATGCCTCAGGCAATCTCCCTGTTTCGATAGATGTATTGAATATTGTTGTTAGGGGTACACATAGCGCCTCTGCTCCCTCTCTCAATACCCATGGGGAGATGTTATCTGGCCCCATTGCCTTTGAGGTATCTAGCTCACTCAGAAGCCTCTTCACTTCTTCCTCGGTTGTGTGCACTGTGTCCAGCACTTGGTGGTGTGCCCCACCTCTCCGTCTTTCTGGAGTCCCTTCTGTCTCCTCTGTGAACACTTCTTTGAATCTCTTGTTGAGTTCTTCACATACTTCCCGGTCATTTCCTGTTGTCTCTCCTCCTTCCTTCCTTAGCCTGATTACCTGGTCCTTGACTGTTGTTTTCCTCCTGATGTGGCTGTACAACAGTTTCGGGTCAGATTTGGCTTTCGCTGCTATGTCATTTTCATATTGTCTTTGGGCCTCCCTTCTTATCTGTGCATATTCATTTCTGGCTCTACGACTGTTCTCCTTATTCTCCTGGGTCCTTTGCCTTCTATATTTCTTCCATTCCCTAGCACACTTGGTTTTTGCCTCCCTGCACCTTTGGGTAAACCATGGGCTCATCCTGGCTTTTTCATTACTCCTGTTACCCTTGGGTACAAACCTCTCCTCAGCCTCCTTGCATTTTATTGCTACATATTCCATCATCTCATTAACTGGTTTCCCTGCCAGTTCTCTGTCCCACTGAACCCCGTTCAGGTAGTTCCTCATTCCTGTGTAGTCCCCTTTCTTGTAGTTTGGCTTCATTCGTCCTGGCCTTCCTGCTTCTCCCTCCACTTGTAGCTCTACTGTGTATTCGAAGCTTACAACCACATGGTCACTGGCCCCAAGGGGTCTTTCATATGTGATGTCCTCGATATCTGCACTACTGAAGGTGAATACTAAGTCCAGCCTTGCTGGTTCATCCTCTCCTCTCTCTCTTGTAGTGTCCCTTACGTGTTGGTACATGAAGTTCTCCAGTACCACCTCCATCATCTTAGCCCTCCAAGTATCTTGGCCCCCATGTGGGTCCAAGTTCTCCCAATCTATCTCCTTGTGGTTAAAGTCACCCATGATCAGGAGCTTTGCCCTGCATGCATGAGCTCTTCTGGCCACTCTAGCTAGTGTGTCAACCATCGCTCTATTGCTCTCGTCGTACTCTTGCCTTGGCCTCCTGCTGTTCTGTGGTGGGTTATACATCACTTCTATTACCACCTTGGGACCTCCAGAGTGAAGTGTTCCCACTATGTAATCACTTTCTTCTCCGCTATCTTCTCTCTCCAGCTCATCAAAATTCCAGCGATTTTTGATCAGCAACGCCACTCCTCCACCCCCCCTGTTCCCTCTGTCTTTCCTCAGGATTTGGTATCCCGTTGGAAAGATGGCATCTGTTATCATACCTGTAAGCTTGGTTTCTGTGAGAGCTATGATGTCCGGTGATGCTTCTTTGACTCTTTCTTGCCACTCCTCCCACTTATTTGTTATTCCATCAGCGTTTGTGTACCATACCTTCAGTTTCCTTTCCAACACTGTGGTTTGGGGGGCCTGTGAGGGTGGGAGACCTGGTGGCATACTGTGGGGTTCTATAGCTTGGTGTTGGGTGGAGGCTGTGGGTATGGATTGTAGGGTGTGTTGGGATGGTGTGATAGGTTGTATGGTTCTGAGAGTAGTTGTGTGTGTGCTTGCCCTTGCTGTTCTGTCCTGCTCTGACAGACCTCTGCTGGTTCCCTCCTTGTCTCTTTTCCTAGCTCCT
>NC_091313.1:32263640-32273640 GCF_038502225.1 Cherax quadricarinatus
CAAGGCAGGAGACACAGCAACCAACTTAACGAATGCCACAATACAGTGGCTGGAACAATTCACAGCTAACCTGATAACGGTCTAGGACGGACTGGAAGGTATTTAAATTTTCATTTACATTTCGTGAGTTTGCTGTTACTTCCTTCCCTTCTGTGTGAAAGTATTACCTTTACAAAGAAACTTATCCCACATAATTCTCATCTTTAACATGCTGCTAAATTCAATGTTCTCAAGCACATACTACAACAACACCACACTTAAATAACAAAAAAAGGCACAATACCGTGACTGGAACGATACACAAATAACCCGCAGATAAAAGAGAGAAGCTTACGACGACGTTTCGGTCCGACTTGAACCATTGACAAAGTCACACTGTCACAAAGCCACAGTGTGACTTTGTCAATGGTCCAAGTCGGACCGAAACGTCGTCATAAGCTTCTCTCTTTTATGTGCGGGTTATTTGTGTACCACATATAATATAGAATGAAACAACACCACACACAATACAGAGTAGTTAAAAAAAATCTTAATTCTGGGAGGGTGGGAAGTGTTGTCATCGAAATGCATCAGAAGGTAATGCATATAAATGTTATAAGTAGTGAACAGACTTTCTTAAAAAATGAAAAGCTTGCGAACTTTATTTATCCATGAGCCAGTAGGTTGGCTGACACTAGCTGCTGTGACGAATGCTCATATTGATTTTCTATTAGCCCCCTGTCCGTGGTTTCAGAAAATGTTTGATAGCACTACGTAGCTCTTTCCCTTCTGTGTTGTAACTTTATATCTTCATTCATGGTGATTTTCTTCCAGCTTCGTATTTCCATGGCACCATATAAAATTCCTTTGTTCAAATGGCCACAAAATATCAAGATAATTCAATGCAATTTTTATGAAAATACACATTTTGTTTAATTTTATGTACCTGAACGATGTCACCTTTGCTATTACTATTATATTAACTTCTTGTTTGTTTATGAGAAGAGATAAAAGTTACAAGGTCAGTGCATAACTATGGTTAACTAGCACACCCAGCATGACAATAAACAAGACCTGGATGCATCTTGAATAACTAACGATTTTTTTTATGCAGAAAAAAATGTCACCTTGCTAATGCCAGGTCGAGTTTTGCTTACACTCTCCTCTCTGTGTCCCAAGTATGAGGAAGACTTCATACGGTGATAGACAAAAATACACAAATAACCCGCACCTAGGTGACTGTAACTTATGACAACGTTTCGGTCCGACTTGGACCCTTAACGTTATGATCCAGGTGCGTCTAGTACTAACAGCCTGGTTGAGCAGGCCCTGATCCACCTGGTCAAGGACTGAGCCGCGGGGGCGTTGACCCCGGAATACCCTCCAGGTAGACTCCAGGACCGAAACGTCGTCGTAAGTTCAAGTGTCCTTAGTGCGGGTTATTTGCATATTATTTCAGCCACGGTATTGTGATTTTTTTTATTCTTCATATATAAAAACATTTAATGTGCAGTCCCATTAAAGGCGAATAGTGAAGATATGATATGACTGCAATGTAGAAATGAATGAAAGGCATAAATATCACGCCAACATAGAACTTCTAATTATTATTATTATTATTATTATTATTATCATCATCACAACTAAGCGCTAAACCCACAAGGGTCACACAGCAGAACTTGCAATAATGTATTCAAGTTTGACTAATTCAAATTCAGAAGGAATACAGAAGAATCTTGGCTTGACGAGAACTGCAGATGTTTGGAACCAACTGCTAAGTAGAAGCACTGAAGAGCAGAATCTGGATTTTTCAGCATAGGCTAAACAGTAAAAAGAACGAGTTGTACCTAAGAATTTTATACCATGGACCAGTAACGTCTTGCTAACGGCTTTTCTTCCTATGCTTCTACTCTGGTAGTATCTGTTTCAGCAGCAATGGGTGAACTGCCTCTCTAACACCAGTTTATGATCCTAATACAGGTGCTGAACCAACGAATTGAAAAAAAACTTTTCCTGTTTTTCGTCTATGTTGATGTAGTTGGCACGCCAAGCGTTGCCAGTGCTTCATGGCAGACCTTTCACAGAACAAGTTACTTTGGAATGAAATTCATGCTTCAGGTAATAAGTATTCCAGAGAATACACTGCACAAGCAAGGAATATACATCACCACTACAAATTAGGTATGCCAGATGCATAAGGCAGCATCGGCTAAAGCAACGAGCATGTGTGTAGGCAAGTAAATAAGCAAGTGGGTGTGAGGAAGGAGACAGGGGCATGTGAGGAAGGAGGTAAGGGGCGGGCGAGTGGACGGGCATACAAGCAGGTAGGTGAGTGGGCGGACAGGCTGGCGTAAAGGAAGATAGGCGGGTGGGTAGCCAGGCTGGCGAGGTAGGCAAGTAGGTGGGCAAACTGGCATAGAGGAAGTTAGGTGGGTGGGTATTCAGGCTGGCGCAGAGGAAGTTAGGTGGGTGGGTATTCAGGCTGGCGCAGAGGAAGGTAGGTGGGTGGTCGGCCAGGCTGGCGTATAGAAATGTGTATCGGCAAGGTCCTGACGACCATGGTGTGAATGGAGGTCTTTGTTCTGGCCGGCGCCACAGTCCCTCACAACCCACCTCGATCCTTAACTTAACTATGACCAGAGCCCTGTAAGGTGAGGGAGGAAGAAGGAAAGGGAAAGATGAAAATGGGTGAAGGAGCGGAAGCGAGGTAAGTGGTCCAATCACTTTCGATTTCTACTTGGTAATGGGTGTATGTGAACAACATTTTTCGTGATCATGAAATGCAAGGAGTGGACATACTACACTGCACCTCGCTGGTAGATATGTACACCGGAAAAGGTCTTCCTGTGTGCTTGTGCGTTATGTGTAAATAAATATTTTCTTTTCAAGCAGTAGAGTTCCTAGGGGTGGAAAGTCGCAGCTCAGGGGTTAAGGGAGCAAGGCGGACGCGTATGTATGAAGCTAGCTGCCTGGGACTTGCTGTGCACAGTCTATCTCCAGATGGCTCGCTGTCTTGGTGTCCTCCCTTTGGTGGTATGAGTACAAAACAGATCAAATACTGGACACACCAATGGTGATATCGGCTCCATCCTTGGCTGTTGCAACATTCAGTATTAATATTTGCTGCATTTTTTCCAAAATGCTACGAAGCATATTTACAAAACACTTACTATTAAGTGTCAGTTGCATTAATTGTTAGTTGCATTAATTACATTTCCTGTACTCTGCTGTATTCTAAGACCTAGAAACGGAGAGAATGCTTATCCTCTCCACACATTCTACAAGTAACATAAATGACTCCTGGCCACAACCTAAATGAAAAGTGTTTTGGAGAAGTGTAAAAATTAGTATGGGAGTAAGATAGGTAAAACAGCAGGTAGAGATGAAAATTGAAACTGGAAACAGAAATAGTAGATGAAACAGGAAGTAGACAATGTAAATGAAACTAGCAAATATGGTAAATGAAATGGCAAATAGAGATGGCGGATGAAATAGCAAGCAGAGATGGTAGGTGAAGAAGGAAGTAGAGATGGAAAGTAAAACAGGTGGGAACCCATTAAACAATTCAAACAGTCCAAACCGTACAGTAAAACAGAAATGTGAAACATTAAGAGGTTGAAAGTTAGAACGGCAAGAACCAGTACAAGAAGCTATTTTGAAATGGGTACTGATAACACAAGAAAAAACTAGTTTATTTAATGTAAGCGAAAGCTATAAGAAGCGAGCCAGAAAAACTGGAAAGTAGGCGTCCTACTGACAGGGAGAGAGTAGGGGCACTTCTGACAGGGAGGACTTAGAAGTACTATTGACAGGGAGCTAGTCCAACAGGGTAAAAATGACATTCGAAACTACATAAGAGAAAGCAAAAAGAAAAGATTTGTGTTGCAAAATAAGAAATAAGCTCCAAAAATAAGAACAACGGAGAAAGAGAAACATATAGTAAATACAAAACGAAAAAAAATATTTTCAACATTAGAAAGCCTTTAGAAAAAGAATCATAGCGGAACAAAAAAATAGATATTTGATGCCGTGTTCCAATCATCGGGAAATGCAAACAAAAACACAAACAAATAACAATTAAAAGAAAAGACACAACAGAGCAATAAACACAAGAACAATAATACAATTATTATTATTAAGCATTCAAAAAGGCGTACCTTCAAGTGGTTAATATATTTTTTCCTCAACCCAGGTTTCTGTTTATAACTTGAGAACGCCTAATGCCATCAAATTTTCACTTCTGGTTTACTATAACTTGGGAAAGGTTAAAGAACAAAAAGGCACAATACCATGATTGGAACAGTACACAAATAACCCCTCACATAGGAGAAAGAAGCTTATGACGACGTTTCGCTCGGAGTTGGACCACTGACTAGGTTCATGCAATTTGTGGTATGGGCAGGTGACCTCTGCTCAATTTCATGTAAAACATTCGTCGATTTTCAGATCAGTGCAAAAACTCCAAACTCAGAACACTGGCGTATCCTATTCAGGTGGGATAATTCTTGCAGAGTAGGTCCCAATTTGTTAATGATATTTTTAAAATAGTGTTTTTTTCACTATATAGGGTATGCTTTAATGGCTGATGTATTTCATGGAAACAATGGTACACTAGGTTCGGGTTGTACAAAAGCAAATTTGCCAATTTACTAACATGCTATGTGCAGTAATGAGTTGACTAGCTTGTGGGTTAATGCACTGAATGCAGCAGTGTGTGTGTGTGTGTGTGTGTGTGTGTGTGTGTGTGTGTGTGTGTGTGTGTGTGTGTGTGTGTGTGTGTGTGTGTGTGTGTGTGTGTGTGTGTGTGCGTGTGTGTATGTGTGTGTGTATGTGTGTGTGTACTCACCTATTTGTACTCACCTATTTGTGGTTGCAGGGGTCGAGTCTTAGCTCCTGGCCCCGCCTCTTCACCGGTTGCTACTGGGCCCTCTCTCTCCCCGCTCCATGAGCTTTATCAAACCTCGTCTTAAAACTGTGTATGGTTCCTGCCTCCACTACGTCATTTTCTAGGCTATTCCACTGCCTTACAACTCTATGACTGAAGAAATACTTCCTAATATCTCTCTGACTCATTTGTGTCTTCAACTTCCAATTGTGGCCTCTTGTTTCTGTGTCCCCTCCCTGGAACATCCTGTCTTTGTCCACCTTGTCTATTCCACGCAGTATTTTATATGTCGTTATCATGTCTCCCCTGACCCTCCTGTCCTCCAGTGTCGTCAGGCCGATTTCCCTTAATCTTTCTTCATAGGACATTCCCCTTAGCTCTGGAACTAACCTTGTCGCAAACCTTTGTACTTTCTCTAGTTTCTTGACGTGCTTTATCAAGTGCGGGTTCCAAACAGGTGCTGCATACTCCAGTATGGGCCTGACATACACGGTGTACAGTGTCTTGAACGATTCCTTACTAAGGTATCGGAATGCTGTTCTCAGGTTTGCCAGGCGCCCATATGCTGCAGCAGTTATCTGGTTGATGTGTGCTTCCGGAGACATGCTCGGTGTTATACTCACCCCAAGATCTTTCTCCTTGAGTGAGGTTTGCAGTCTTTGGCCACCTAGCCTATACTCGGTCTGTGGTCTTCTGTGCCCTTCCCCTATCTTCATGACTTTGCATTTGGCAGGATTAAATTCGAGAAGCCATTTGCTGGACCAGGTGTCCAGTCTGTCCAGGTCTCTTTGAAGTCCTGCCTGGTCCTCATCAGATTTAATTCTCCTCATTAACTTCACATCATCTGCAAACAGGGACACTTCTGAGTCTAACCCTTCCATCATGTCGTTCACATATACCAAAAATAACACTGGTCCTAGGACCGACCCCTGTGGGACCCCGCTCGTCACAGGTGCCCACTGTGATACATCATTACGTACCATGACTCGTTGTTGTCTCCCTGTAAGGTATTCTCTGATCCATTGCAGTGCCCTTCCTGTTATATGCGCCTGATGCTCTAGCTTCTGCACTAATCTCTTGTGAGGAACTGTGTCAAAGGCCTTCTTGCAGTCCAAGAAGATGCAATCAACCCACCCCTCTCTCTCGTGTCTTACTTCTGTTATTTTATCATAAAACTCCAGAAAGTTTGTGACACAGGATTTGCCTTCCATGAATCCGTGCTGGTTGGCATTTATACTCTTGTTCCGTTCCAGGTGCTCCACCACTCTCCTCCTGATAATCTTCTCCATAATTTTGCATACTATACACGTCAATGACACAGGTCTATAGTTTAGTGCCTCTTTTTTGTCTCCTTTTTTAAAAATGGGAACTACATTTGCCGTCTTCCATACCTCAGGTAGTTGCCCAGTTTCCAGGGACGTGTTGAAGATTGTGGTAAGTGGCACGCACAACATATCTGCTCCCTCTCTAAGAACCCACGGGGAGATGTTGTCCGGTCCCATTGCCTTTGAGGTATCGATGTCCCTTAGCAGTTTCTTCACCTCCTCCTCATCTGTATGTATGTCGTCCAACACTTGTTGGTGTATTCCTTGCTGGTGTCCCCATCTGGTCTGTCCCCCCAGAGTCCTTCCTGACTCTACTGTAAATACTTCCTTAAATCTCGTGTTGAGCTCCTCACATACCTCTTGATCGTTTCTTGTGAGTTCTCCACCGTCTTTCCTCAGCCTTATCACCTGGTCCTTGACTGTTGTCTACCTCCTAATGTGGCTATACAGCAGTTTCGGGTGTGTGTGTGTGTGTGTGTGTGTGTGTGTGTGTGTGTGTGTGTGTGTGTGTCTAGACTCATGGGTCACCGCAGGGGAGATAGGCATTATTTTTTGTTGTTGCTGGGGGGAAGTGGTTAATTGTTGGAGGGAGAAGCCAAGCATGACTGAGGACTGCACGTTGTCACACCAACCATCCGTGTCATCTATTGTTCCTGATCACCACTGCTCCCTCCCCCCAACAACCCAACCCCCACCACCCTCTCTAACATATAAGTCCCTACCGTCTCATCTCATGTGTACTTTCATTATATCTCCCAAATCTTACCAATACAGTGAGGGAAACATACCTAGCGTTTGTTCCCACAGTAAGTCTCATACAGAACTAGGTAGTCGCACACTGCAGGTGTATATAAACTTGAGTTAAATACATCATTCATAGCCTTTCAGTATTATCCCTTAAGACGGAACACTACGAGCAGAAATCTGCTCCTGAAGGTACAAAGAGTAATCACAGATAGGTAATCTTGCACACAGTGATAAATGTATGTCCAACTTTAGTGACAAATGACCTCTTCATGACACTTCATGACACTTCATCTAGTAGTTTCAATCTTATCCTTTACAAGAACAAGAATAATTTACGAATTTTTCTATTTTTTACAAGCTTCAAATCTACATGTTCCTTGCTATTTCATCAAGCTTTTACCCTGTTTATTTTTCTTCAAGCGTCGCCACCCATTCTTCATGCTGCTATCGCTTTGTCCTTGCCTGGCGGTAGCAGCTGCAGCTGCTCTTCCTGTGATAGCCAACAAGTTGACTTTTTCCACAAACTTTGGAGTGGTTGTTGTTTGACTGTTGCTGCAGAGGTGGCCAGAGGTGAAAACATTTTGTGGCAGTTTTCCACCTTCAACACATGAGTCACTCTTTTTGAGATGCAAACACTGAAAGACAAAAAATACTTAATCTATGAGATCTAGTGACCGTGGATAACTCTGAGAATGAAATGTATCTGGTGAGATATTAACACCCATCTCTATAATGAAAGAAACATTATATATATATATATATATATATATATATATATATATATATATATATATATATATATATATATATATATATATATATATATATATATATATATATATTATAATAATCCACTGGACCATACAAAGGATTGTATGGTCCAGTGGATTAAGGCGTCATGAGTTTTCGCCCACCATGAGGCAGGCCAAAGCAGCATGGGTTCGAGTCCTTGGCTAGTCGCAGTGTTGTTACACATATACATATAATGTCCTTATATTTTATAACGGCTTGACAAAGTTCCTGGAGATAAACGTTGCCTTAATAAAATATCACATTAATTGCATTTGTCTCCTTTTATCTAACTTCTGTTACTTTAACTAGTATCACTAACAAAGAATGGAAAAAATTAAACAAATAAGCATTTTCTTCTTACATTACAAACTTGCGTCAGGTCACTGACTTGTTAACAATGGTATTAAGAGCATAAGAAACCAGTGCTGTTTTTTTTTTTACTTTATAGATTGATTTAAATGAGCGTCATTTAATCCAATTTAACCCATTATAACACAATGTCAGCATAATAGTTAATGTACAGCTGCACACTGTGGGTGTACACAAATACGTCGATAACCAAAAATAACAAAACTGAGCTCGTGTGAGGAGGGTGCCTGTGGTCACCAGAGCTGCTGACACTACCACCTGATCCAGCAACAGTCACATGATATGTTTAACTTGTCAGGCCAGCACTACCCACAAACAAGTCAGAGATGCACCCGACCCTACAAGCAAAGTCCCGATTTACCAGCTTTTCTTGGGTGAGTGGCGAAGTCCAGGTTTAATTTTCAAAGCTAACTTACAAATAAGATACCGTTTCGGTCCCTCGTAGATCATTATAAAGTCCTGAGTTCAGGGCAGACCATAACTTTTCCAGTGTTTACCTTTCTACCTCATGGGTGAGGAATGAATCACTCCGGGGACGGTGATGTTCATAGGCATATTTATACCATGAGGTGTATACATACATACATACATACATATATATATATATATATATATATATATATATATATATATATATATATTTATATATATATATATATATATATATATATATATATATATATATATATATATATATATATATATATATATATATATATATATATATATATATATATATATATATATATATATATATATATATATATATATATATATATATATATATATATATATATATATATATATATATATATATATATATCGTGCCGAATATGTAAAACTGGTTAATTAGCAAGAACTCATTTAAAATCAAGTCCATTCTAAAATTTTCTCTTATACGTTTAAAGATATATTTTTTCATTAATGATAATGTAAAAAATTTTAAGTTTGCACCAAAAGAATCTTAGAAAACTTACCTAACCTTATTATAACAAGAACAATTTATTTTAGCCTAACCCAACTAAATATATTTTGGATATGTTTACAATAATTTAATACTAAACAAACACAGTGAAATATATTTTTTTCGTTAGGTTCAGAATGATTTTGGTGAAATTATTGCATACACAAATTTTCGCTTGTCCTATATGGCAAGATGAGCGTTGCTATTTAAGCCAAGATCGCAAGTTCTGCCTATTCGGCACGACATATATATATACTGAGAATTTACCCTAATTCTTCTTTTAAGGATTAAAGTATTCTTGACTGGCAGTGAACAGGTTCAATATAACCTTCACTCTTCCTCGTGCAGTCGATGTTTTAAAACTCCGTTTACGAAACTACCATGTTCATTTCCTCCGTGTTAAGGTTCTTGAGTTGCTTACCAGGGTCAAGTTGTATTATTTACAGAACAATGGTAATTAGCTGCCATTTCTGCCATTTCTTCAGATACCCTGGCAATTGTTATCATTAGTATTATTGTTTCTTCTATACTGGCAAATAGGAATATAATCAAAACAACTATAAATTCATTAGTCGTAATCCAAACCAAATTTACAATCAGAATGAAGTCACGAAAGTGGAAATCTCAGAGCTATTTAGGGCGAAAAAGTAACTTGCTAGGAACTGAGGCAGCCACCGCGGTAGGGTTTACTCAGCAGTTGCTTGGGAATCCATGTTATCGAGTACAGTCAATTAAACTGGTACCTAATGAGATAATCTGGTACTCAGATTACCTGGTACACAGTCGCGTAAACTGGTACCTAGCGAGATAACCTGGTACAGTATTTGTAGCTAAGTGGTAGTGGATTGAAGGAGCCCAGCTAAAATCCCGAATGGGGCCAGCCATGAGTAAGCTTCACAACACACGCTCTCCCTATTCATTTAGCATTTAACAGATATC
>NC_091313.1:32278640-32296140 GCF_038502225.1 Cherax quadricarinatus
AGAAAAAACTTAGATCAAAGAATGACAAAATAGAATGAAAGCTGATGTATAGCCACATAATAAGGAATATGAGAATAAAGAATAAGGTAATTAGAATTAAGGAGGATGAATACGAGGCGCAATAACCAAAAATAACAGAAGTATATGCAAAACTAAGCAGGACGTTTGAAGAATTCTACAGTGAGAAATCAAAGGAAGTGCGAAGAGGCAACAAACACATAACAAGCAACAAAGTCTAGAGTAAATTTCAATGAAGGATGAAGTGAAAGAGTTCCTAAGGGAAACAACTAGATGAGACGAGGTATCACACTGGGTAAGGCAAGGAGCAGAAGACTCTTGTAACATAATCATGGGGATTTACGACAAGTCAGAAGAAACTTTGAACGTGATCCCAATAAACAAAGAGGAGAAACTGACAGGAAGCGATGAGATACTGGTATCACAAGGATGTTAGGAAATATTTCTTCACTCTGAGAGTGGTCAGGAAGGCTAACGAACTGGACAACGAAATGGTAGGGGCAGAATCTACACACAGCTTTAAGAATAGGTATGATGGGGCTCACGAAGCCAGGAGAGACTGAGTCCAGTACCTGCGAGCGGAGAGGCAGGGCCAAGAAGTGTGAAATGACCCCTGCAGTATCAAACAGGAGAGTACACACACACACACACAGAGTAGTCAGGAAGTCACAGTCACAGTCACAGAGTAGTCAGGAAGTGAAATAGTTTGGGAAGCGATGCAGCGGAGGCAGGATCCATACATAGCTTTAAGCAGAGGTATGATAAAGCTCACGGTTCAGGGAGAGCGACCTAGTAGCGACCAGTGAAGAGGCGGGGCCAGGAGCTAGGACTCGACCCCTGCAACCTCAACTAGGTGAGTACACACACACACACACACACACACTTATATACAACAGGCCAAGTGTCTAATCGACATGTGCCTAGGACAGAATGGTAACTAACACACACACACACACACACACACACACACACACACACACACACCGGAGGACAGGAGGGTTAGGCGGGATCTGATAACGACGTACAAAATACTAAGAGAAACTGACAAGGTGAACAAGGGCAGAATGTTTCAGATATGGGATATAGAAACAAGAGGACACAACTAGATGTTGAAAACTCACGAGTTATACTGATGCTAAAAGATATTTCTTCACCCTTGGGGTTGTTAGGAAGCGGAACAATCTGGAAAGCGTAATAGAGGAGAGATCCACACATAGCTTTACGAATATATATGTACGATAAGGTTCTTGGAAAAGACAGAGAGTGGACCTAGAAGAGACCAGCGGAGTACACACACACACACACACACACACACACACACACACACACACAGAGTCACAGAGTAGTCAGAAAGTGGAACAGTTTGGGAAGCGATGTAGTGGAGGCGGGATCCATACATAGCTTTAAGCAGAGGTATGATAAAGCTCACGGTTCAGGGAGAGTGACCTAGTAGCGATCAGTGAAGAGGCGGAGCCAGGAGCTTGGACTCGACCCCTGCAACCTCAACTAGGTGAGTACAACTAGGTGAGTACACACACACACACGCACACACAGTAGCGGTCAGGGAAGAGGCGGGGCCAGGAGCTGGGTCTCGACCCCTGAAACCACAATTAGATGAGTACACACACAAAACCACGCGCGCGCGCGAATGCGTGACGAGAGAAACGTGCCTGGTAGGTTTTCGTGTTCAAGGTTTGAGAAAAAGCCAGCTGGACCTTCCTCAAGCGACTGACGACGACACCTGGAGCGATGACGAAGCACTGAGACAGTGATCACTCTCTCAGGGCAAGATTTGTGTCACCCACAACCTGCATGTGTTGTGGGGATGGCAGCCCCCACCCTGCTGCTCTACCCAACACTGTGTGGGGATGGCAGCCCCCACCCTGCTGCTCTACCCAACATTGTGGGGAGGATGTCAGACTCCCACCCTGTTGCTCTACCCAACACTATGGGGAGGATGTCAGACCCCACCCTGCTGCTATACCCAACACTGTGTGGGGGATGGCAGACCCCCACACTGCTGCTCTACCTCTGGTGTAATAACATGGCACCTTCCCTGCTTCAACACATTCAATTAAATGAATTTCATCACTGGAAATTATTACCGAGTTACCAGAACACAGTGTATATCATATTATTAAATCTATGTTGCAAGTCACAAAGAAACATGTAAAAGAATGTTAAAATATAGAAAAAGGAAGTAACTCTAAGTGACCGTTCACTGTTACACAGCGAAGATGGTTTCTAACAGTACACAGGCTTCACTGTGGCCAAGAACTCACTGGTAGTTCAACATGTTAAATGCTTTCAAGAACTGTAACTAAGATTGCCTTAACTTTATCTTTGATGAGTTTCGAGAGTTTTTCTAAGCCCGGAGCCCGGTCTTGGACCAGACTCGTCTGGTACTTGCCTGGTCAATCAGGCTGTTGCTGCTGGTGGCCCATTGGCCCACATATCTATCACAGCTTGGTTGATCTGGCACCTGGTGAAGATACTTGTCTAGTTTCCTCTTGAAGACATACATTTGTCCCAGTAGTGTTTCTGATATGTTTTGGTAAGATGCTGAATAGTCTGGGGCCCGCGGATGTTGATACAGTGTTCTCTTATTGTGCCCACGGTACCCTAGTTTTTCACTGGGTTTATTTTAAACTTTCTCGATCCTCAGACCGATTAGTGGTTCACTAAACACAGAGTCGTACTGGGATTTCAATATTTCACTCATTTCCTTGTTGTCGTCTGTGTAAGTCCCATCCTGTCTGAGTAAGGGCCCGATACTAGATGTGGTATTTGCCTTGTTTTTGGCATATGAAAAGAAATATTTTGAATTTCTTTCAATTTCACTAATAGCTTTAAGCTCCTCCTGCCTCTCCTGGTTCCTGTAAGAGTCATTTAGCTTAAGTTCGATAGTTTCCACTTCCCTGGTCAGCTCCTCCCTTCGTGTATCAGATATTCTAGCACTCCTGAGGAGCTCAGTGACTCTTCGTCGTCTTCTGTAGAGGGAGCGTCTTTTTCTCTCCAGTTTACTCCGGCTACCAGGAAGTTGATCCTTTCAAGGCACTGGTTTGGGTCCATGTCATTTAAGACATCTTCCCAACATGTTTCGTTTAGGACATGGTTTACCTGGTCCCAGTTGATGTTCTTGTTGTTGAAATTGTATTTTGTGAAGACACCTTCACAGGTACATGCATTCTGTTGTTCAGGTCCCCTATGCATGTACGTCTGGACTTCGATTAGATTGTGATCGGAATTAGTTGTTTTTGATATTCTTATGTCTCTTATCAGGTCCTCATTATTTGTGAAGATAAGGTCAAGTGTGTTTTCTAGTCTTCTTGGCTCCACTATCTGCTGGCTTAAGGTGTGTTTTTCGCAGAGACTTAGTAGCTCATGTGTGTGTGACCTTTCATCTGCACTACCTCCGGGGATTGTTTCAGCTATAACATTATTTGCTACATTCTTCCATTTTGTATGCCTTAGGTTGAAATCACCAAGCAGTAAGATGTTTGGGGATGGAGCTGGAAGGTTTTCCAAACAGTAATCGATTTTCAGTAGCTGTTCCTTGAACTGTTGGGAGGTTGCATCTGGTGGCTTGTATACAACCACAATGACTAGGTTTTGGTTCTCGATCTTTATTGATAGAACTTCAACTACCTCATTTGTGGTGTTCAGCAACTCCGTGCAGATAAGGGACTCTTTGACATACAGGCCAACCCCCCCTTGTTGCCTGTTTTTTCTGTCGCATCTAAAAAGGTTGTAACCACTTATCCATATTTCACTGTCAAAGTGATCTTTTGTGTGAGTCTCTGTGAAGGCTGCAAACATTGCATTAGACTCCACTAGAAGTCCACTGATAAAAGGTATTTTGTTGTTGGTGGATGGCTTAAGGCCCTGTATATTAGCAAATATGAACGAGGTTGTATTCTGTGTTTGTTGGGGGGATTTTGTTATTGGCATCAGTAGTTGTAATAATTCTGGAGGGCCATGGGTGGCCACTGGCTGCACCTCCAGTCCAACAAGGCTCCAAGGTGGTGGACTATTTTTGTTATTTCCTTCCATTTTCTTTTTTCGTTTCCTGCCACTAAAAAATCACCTGGAGTTGGGTTGTCGTAGCTACTATTGTTTGTCTTGTGGGGTCTGTGCCTCCTGGTCCCTTTTAGATGGTATGCAGGGCACTCAATGTTGTAACACTGCTTCTGAAATGATTTCTTCATGAATGAGCCTCAAAACTCCATAAATGTATGCCAGATTTCCGACATTACCCTAACTCCGATAGATTTCGAAAAAGCCATTGACAACATGCCTATGCACTCAGCCCCGGGCCCAGACTCGTGGAACTCTGTTTTCATTAAGAACTGCAAGAAACCCCTCTCGCATGCCCTAAGTACACTATGGAGGAGGAGCTTGGACATGGGTGAAATTCCACAGTCACTTAAAACAACGGATATAGCCCCACTCCATAAAGGTGGCAGCAAAGCATTAGCTAAGAACTATAGACCAATAGCTCTGACATCACACATCATAAAAATCTTTGAAAGAGTGCTAAGAAGCAGGATTGCAAATCACCTGGATTCCCAAAATCTGCACAATCCAGGGCAACATGGGTTCAGGGCAGGTCGCTCCTGCCTCTCACAACTACTGGATCACTATGACATGGCCTTGGATGCACTGGAAGAAAATCAGAATGCAGATGTAATATACACAGACTTTGCAAAAGCATTTGACAAATGCGATCATGGCGTAAAATACGTGCTAAAGGAATAAATGGGAAAGTGGGGAGATGGATCTTCAACTTCCTAACAAATCGAACACAAAGAGTAGTGGTCAACAGAGTTAAATCGGAGGCTGCCATAGTGAAGAGCTCTGTTCCACAAGGCACAGTACTCGCCCCCATCTTATTCCTTATCCTCATATCAGACATAAACAGAGATATACACCACAGCACCATATCATCCTTTGCGGATGATACTAGGATCTGCATGAGGCTGTCATCTGCTGAGGACGCGGTTAACCTCCAAGAAGATATAAACAAAGTTTTCCAGTGGGCAACGGTAAACAATATGATGTTCAATGAGGACAAATTCCAACTACTCCGTTATGGAAAACTGGAGGAGATAATAACTAGAACAGAGTATACTACTGACTCCGGCCATACAATAGAGCGGAAAAATAATGTAAGGGACCTGGGAGTAGTAATGTCTGAGGATCTCACTTTCAAGGATCACAACAGTGCCACGATCGCACGTGCAAAGAAAATGATAGGATGGATAATGAGAACTTTCAAAACGAGAGATGCCAAGCCCATGATGATCCTTTTCAAATCACTTGTTCTCTCTAGGCTGGAATACTGCTGTACATTAACATCTCCATTCAAAGCAGGTGAAATCGCAGATCGAGAGAGTGTACAGAGATCCTTTACTGCACGTATAAGTTCTGTCAAGCACCTTAACTACTGGGAATGCTTGGAAGCACTTGACTTGTACTCGTTGGAACGCAGGAGGGAGAGATATATCATAATCTACACTTGGAAAATCTTGGAAGAAATGGTCCCAAATCTGCACACAGAAATCACTCCCTACGAAAGTAAAAGACTGGGAAGGCGATGCAAAATGCCGCCAATAAAAAGTAGGGGCGCCATTGGTACACTAAGAGAAAACACCATAAGTGTCCGGGGCCCAAAACTGTTCAACAGCCTCCCATCAAGCATTAGGGGAATTGCCAATAAACCCCTGGCTGCCTTCAAGAGAGAGCTGGACAGATACCTAAAGTCAGTGCCGGATCAGCCGGGCTGTGGCTCGTACGTCGGACTGCGTGCGGCCAGCAGTAACAGCCTAGTTGATCAGGCCCTGATCCATCGGGAGGCCTGGTCATGGACCGGGCCGCGGGGGCGTTGATCCCCGGAATAACCTCCAGGTAACCTCCCATATCTCTCACTCTAGTATGTTGTTATGATAATATGCAGGTTTAGGATCAGACCCTTAGGTGCTTTCCAGGTATATATTATCATGTAACTATCTCTCCTCCGCTCTAATGTGTACACATTTAGGACTTTAAGGAGTTCCCAGTAATTTAAGTTCTTTACTGACTCTTTGCGAGCCATAAATATCTGTATCTGCTCCAGCTGATATATCTCCTGTCCTGAATGGGGCCGTCAACACTGAACAATATTCTAAACGAGAAAGCACGAGCAATTTTAAGTGTCACTATTAGCACTATTTCCCTTGTTCTGAAGGTTTTCATTATCCACCCGGTCATCTTCCTGGCTGTCATGACATTTGTCTTATTGTGTTCTTTGAGAAAAAGGTCAGCCGACATAATTACTCTCGGGTCTTTCATGTGTTCCTCTCATTCTCTTAACAGAACTCAGTGTGAATGCTTTGAGAAGATACCAGAGCAGCGAACGGACATCCCAGTGCATCGTTTCAGCTTAAATAGTTGAAGTGTTGTGCAGTTTCAGAGGATTTGGTGTTGTCGAGTCAGGACCAGTCAGCGCTTCTCCCCCTCTCCGCTGGGGGGGAGGGGGAGGGCGTGTGTAGTAAACAGTGACCCTCTCATAACGCCTCACACCTGCGCGTCTCCCCCGCCTCACCCACCCAACTACCAGAGCCACCCCATCTGTAGAGGGTACTTCTCCCCTAACCCACGATGTCAGCGATGGCACTGCAGGGAGTGCCGGGCTCACAGGAACTTCCACTACAGGGACAGCATCGTGGAGTTCGACCGCGAGGCAGCTGTCAGGTGTGCCACAGGCAGTGTGTACTCAGTTCCTCAAGCTTCAACATCCGTGCACACGAGGGCCTGGGATCTTCAATCAACTTGGCGTCCACCAGGACGCTGACATGTCCCTAGGGGAGCTCTGCATTGGGCTGCTAATGGAGTCACTGGCTTCTTGGACCTCTTGGGGAGGGTCGATGGTGCTCGTGTTAGCAGCAGATCCCAGGGCAACTTGCTGCTGTTTGCAATGGCTGTCTACCGAGGAGAGACAGGCACCTAGCAACATCTGTTGTTGGGGCAATGGATGAATTCCCTGCTATGTTCGTTAACTGCTCATTACTCTGTAATTTGTCTATGATTGTAATCATGTGATAACATGTTTATCATTCATTACCTTTGAAACTTGTCATGATTTTGACCAGCTCTACCTGGAGCTCATTACCTTTGTAAATTCTCATGATTAATGTGTTTATGATTCATTACCTTTGCAATTATTCATGAGTGTGACCAGCTCTACCTGGAGCTCATTACCTTTGTAACTTGGTCATGATTATGACCAGATCTAGTTCATTACCATTGTAACTTGCTCAGCTATCAAAACTTTGGAGTCCAGTCCCTGGACCAATTATGTACCTCTGTAATCTTTTGACTACCGCCCACAGGATGGGTATGGGGTGCATAATAAACACATTAAACTAAAAAAACTCTCTTTGATGGTTTTCTTGAATTTCATTTACATTGACAGAATTTATTATACAGATTATTGAAACAACGCAAAAGTGTATATATTCCGAAATTTATATCTAAGGATATATAAAGTGAGTTTATTTGTCTTAAGAATTAATTTGTCTAGGATGACTGGAGAGATTACGACCTCAATGACCCTGGCGTAGTCTACGGGATTTAAACCTAACAAATGAAGATTTTCTTGGGATAATCACAGTGTTATTAACCGAGGATAACCACCGCGATGGGTTCTTAGGTCTTCTTTCCTTGAATGCGACGTTCTCAAACAGTCAACTAACACTCAGAAACCTAATTACTGTTTTTTTTAGTAAAAAATGGTGGCAACAGGTGTAAGGACATTTACCAATACATCACGATCCGCCCGGTCATCGCACTCATGTCCTATCGGTTGTAAGAGGAACAGCAGAGCTGTGATAGCAGCTCTACTGCTCCTATCACAGACTACATAAAATGCTTCACTCACAGACTACATAAAATGCTACACTCAAGAATTCTATATATACATCGATATTTATCTATATTTCAGTATATTTACACGGAGTTTAGTTAATCCCTAAATTGCCATTAGTGTCCATGCGGCTTATGACCTCAATAACCGTGGTGTAATTTATGGGATCTAAGCAAATTAAGTGTAGTTGTTAAGTAAGGGGCTGATAGTGAGAGAGCAATCCTCGAAGAGACCACAGTCAATAAAAGACCTAAAGAAATAGAAAAAGAGTGTTAGCACCAAAGAGATTGCGTTAGAATACCACTTGTCGGCTATGAGATGTAATGTTTGTAAACCATCCAGGTGTGTTTTCTCTATGATTTACATTGTAAAGAAATAGCTGTTTACCCCTGTCATATTCTCATACAGGATGAGTTTCAGAATATGACAGGTTAATGTACCTAGCTGTTGTTCCCACAATGTAACTCCTATAGAATAGGGTAACACACTACAGGTGTTCCCACAGTGTAACTCCTACAGAATAGGGTAACAACACAGCAGGTGTTCTCACAATGTAACTTATATAGATTAGGGTAACAACACACTGGTCCTGGTGAAGGAATGGAAAGGGTGGCGTTGGAAGTCTGGGAGAGGGTGGAGTGGGAGGCCAGGTGGAGACAACAACCTCCACGCTTGGCTGGCACCCACCAAACAATGACTTGCGTCTCCACCTTTGACCGTTTTTTTCGTTCCCTCACCAAAGGTAAACATATAACTTTTCACCAACGTAAGTAAACAAGCCACCCACAACACTGGTACAACTGAAAGAGTTCCAGGCTCCTCACGAGCGTGTCAATACTCTCACCTGCTAAACTGATCCCCAACATCGGTGAACACCTGCAGAGATAATCCCCTGTAGAGGTTGTTCCTATAGAAATGATCCCCTTACAAGCACCGTTAAAAAAACCGAAGGAACGGAGTGAAGGGGGTGATCAAATAACAGGGAAAGAATAATGTAACTAGTGAACATCACAACAAACATGGCTTTTCATCCGTGTGTTGGGTAGTGTGAAACACGATTCTGACATGATGCCCTCTAGCATTCTACACACTTTCCTTATGTCTTGGCAACACTATTTCCAAGAGTTAACTTGGCTAACTTCAAATCAATCGTGATGTGATGCCTACTTTCGCATGCGTGCAGTAAATACCAACAAACTGATTGACCACACGGTCAACCAGAAGGCATGATGTGAGACCTTGTCTCGAAGACGATTATTCCCGGAGCCATCACCAAATAGGTAGATTATAAAGTCAGCTTAACAGACTTTTTACGGGGTAGTTGACCTTAGCAACCTCCTGTCTAATACTTCCTCGCATATTCTTCAATGCTGAGTTGGCTCATTTTAACATAATTTGACTGAGCACAGTCACTGCTGACTACCATCACCTCACTTGCCACATATGCCTGTACATTTTTGACCTGTAATCAGTTGCCTGAAGCTTCTAGTGAGACTGAGATAGTTTGCGTCTTGTTTATTAATTCGCGTCAGCCTTTCCTCGCATGATGTTACAAAATTTCTCAGAGGCGACGCCAGGAGCAATATAACACTGGTCGGAGACGTGTGCTTCCCCAGCTCATCACCGGGTACAACCATGTCTGACAGCTACCTCCCCCCCCCCTCCGACGTCAATGTGGCAGCTGAAGACTCGGTCCTCTTGGTGGTGAGGTCCCCTCCACCATGGGTCTTGGAGATGGTGGAGTCCACGCCTCCATGGATCTTTGTGGTAGTGGGGTCCTCGTCCTGGCGCTTGGGGTCCCTGCCCACACTCTGAAACATCCTAGCCTAGCTAAACAAACTCATTTCCTGTAGTCTTTATTGCACTCAGAGAGAGAGAGAGAGAGAGAGACAAAGAGAGAGAGAGAGAAAGAGAGAGAGAGAGAGAGAGAGAGAGAGAGAGAGAGAGAGAGAGAGAGAGAGAGAGAGAGAGATCCTTAACCTTGTCAAACCATGTGTAAAAAAAAAAAAAAAAAAAAAAAAAAAAAAAAAAAAAAAGAGAGAGAGAGAGAGAGAGAGAGAGAGAGAGAGAGAGAGAAGAGAGAGAGAGAGAGAGAGAGAAAGAGAGAGAGAGAGACAGAGAGAGAGACAGAGAGAGAGAGAGAGAGAGAGAGAGAGAGAGAGAGAGAGAGAGAGAGAGAGAGAGAGAGAGAGAGAGAGCATCAGGTAAGCCAGCTGCTACGCCCTAAGAAAGTTAAGTATACATCACTTGTCCCAAACTTCTCTCTACTGGACGGCTACTGTTAAATTTAAAGAAAAGGCAACGGTCTTCAATTTTCCCTTGAGCCAATAAAAATACGACAATCGACATAAACAACTTAAAGAATCAGAATGAGCAGATACAAAGCAATATGCAATAAACCAGATTATTTATATGATGCTTAGGTGAAAAAGCGTAAAATATTAACGTTGTCCTCCAGCAGTGTACCTTCCCAGCCACCTTACTAAATTCCTTCATTAAGGAGCAAGTAATTACCAAACTTAGCGCAGTAATCACAGCAAAAACCACTCTCTCTCTCTCTCTCTCTCTCTCTCTCTGTCTCTTTCTCTCTTTATCTCTCTCTCTCTCTCTCTCTCTCTCTCTCTCTCTCTCTCTCTATGTATATATATATATATATATATATATATATATATATATATATATATATATATATATATATATATATATATATATATATATACTTCATTTATTTATTATCATAACACTGGCCGATTCCCACCAAGGCAGGGTGGCCCGAAAAAGAAAAACTTTCACCATCATTCACTCCATCACTGTCTTGCCAGAAGGGTGCTTTACACTACAGTTTTTAAACTGCAACATTAACACCCCTCCTTCAGAGTGCAGGCACTGTACTTCCCATCTCCAGGACTCAAGTCCGGCCTGCCGGTTTCCCTGAACCCCTTCATAAATGTTACTTTGCTCACACTCCAAAAGCACATCAAGTATTAAAAACCATTTGTCTTCATTCATTCCTATCAAACACGCTCACGCATTCCTGCTGGAAGTCCAAGCCCCTCGCACACAAAACCTCCTTTACCCCCTCCCTCCAACCTTTCCTAGGCCGACCCCTACTCCGCCTTCCTTCCACTACAGACTGATACACTCTTGAAGTCACTCTGTTTCGCTCCATTCTCTCTACATGTCCGAACCACCTCAACAACCCTTCCTCAGCCCTCTGGACAACAGTTTTGGTAATCCCGCACCTCCTCCTAACTTCCAAACTACGAATTCTCTGCATTATATTCACACCACACATTGCCCTCAGACATGACATCTCCACTGCCTCCAGCCTTCTCCTTGCTGCAACATTCATCACCCATGCTTCACACCCATATAAGAGCATTGGTAAAACTATACTCTCATACATTCCCCTCTTTGCCTCCAAGGACAAAGTTCTTTGCCTCCACAGACTCCTAAGTGCACCACTCACCCTTTTCCCTTCATCAATTCTATGATTCACCTCATCTTTCATAGACCCATCCGCTGACACGTCCACTCCCAAATATCTGAATACATTCAACTCCTCCATACTCTCTCCCTCCAATCTGATATCCAATCTTTCATCACCTAATCTTTTTGTTATCCTCATTACCTTACTCTTTCCTGTATTCACTTTTAATTTTCTTCTTTTGCACACCCTACCAAATTCATCCACCAATCTCTGCAACTTCTCTTCAGAATCTCCCAAGAGCACAGTGTCATTAGCAAAGAGCAACTGTGACAACTCCCACTTTATATGTGATTCTTTATCTTTTAACTCCATGCCTCTTGCCAAGACCCTCGCATTTACTTCTCTTACAACCCCATCTATAAATATGTTAAACAACCACGGTGACATCACACATCCTTGTCTGAGGCCTACTTTTACTGGGAAATAATCTCCCTCTTTCCTACATACTCTAACTTGAGCCTCACTATCCTCGTAAAAACTCTTCACTGCTTTCAGTAACCTACCTCCTACACCATACACCTGCAACGTCTGCCACATTGCCCCCCTATCCACCCTGTCATACGCCTTTTCCAAATCCATAAATGCCACAAAGACCTCTTTAGCCTTATCTAAATACTGTTCACTTATATGTTTCACTGAAAACATCTGGTCCACACACCCCCTACCTTTCCTAAAGCCTCCTTGTTCATCTGCTATCCTATTCTCCGTCTTACTCTTAATTCTTTCAATAATAACTCTACCATACACTTTATCAGGTATACTCAACAGACTTATCCCCCTATAATTTTTGCACTCTCTTTTGTCCCCTTTGCCTTTATACAAAGGAACTATGCATGCTCTCTGCCAATCCCTAGGTACCTTACCCTCTTCCATACATTTATTAAATAATTGCACCAACCACTCCTAAACTATATCCTCACCTGTTTTTAACATTTCTATCTTTATCCCATCAATCCTGGCTACCTTACCCCCTTTCATTTTACCTACTGCCTCACGAACTTCCCCCACACTCACAACTGGCTCTTCCTCACTCCTACAAGATGTTATTCCTCCTTGCCCTATACACGAAATCACAGCTTCCCTATCTTCATCAACATTTAACAATTCCTCAAAATATTCCCTCCATCTTCCCAATACCTCTAACTCTCCATTTAATAACTCTCCTCTCCTATTTTTAACTGACAAATCCATTTGTTCTCTAGGCTTCCTTAACTTGTTAATCTCACTCCAAAACTTTTTCTTATTTTCAACAAAATTTGTTGATAACATCTCACCCACTCTCTCATTTGCTCTCTTTTTACATTGCTTCACCACTCTCTTAACCTCTCTCTTTTTCTCCATATACTCTTCCCTCCTTGCATCACTTCTACTTTGTAAAAACTTCTCATATGCTAACTTTTTCTCCCTTACTACTCTCTTTACATCATCATTCCACCAATCGCTCCTCTTCCCTCCCGCACCCACTTTCCTGTAACCACAAACTTCTGCTGAACACTCTAACACTACATTTTTAAACCTACTCCATACCTCTTCGACCCCATTGTCTATGCTCTCATTAGCCCATCTATCCTCCAATAGCTGTTATATCTTACCCTAACTGCCTCCTCTTTTAGTTTATAAACCTTCACCTCTCTCTTCCCTGATGCTTCTATTCTCCTTGTATCCCTTCTACGGAAGATCGATACCATGCCTAACCCTTCTAGGGTTGGGTAGGTGCCTGAGCCCGGGCCTTTAGCTCGTAAGACTGTGGTTCCCATTTGCCCCCTTAGGGCGGGGATGGCAGACCAGAGAGGCCTAGCTTGTGGCTAGGCCTGGGGACAGTTGGTCCCAAAGATGAGGAGGTACTTGTGCCTCCTCCCATGGGAGACTTAGGTCTCAGACACCTAAAGAGGGAGCTAAGGCCGGGCCACCACTTGGAAAAGGCCCGGGCCGGGAGAATACCGGCTAATCTTTAATAATAATAATAATCCCATCTACCTTTTACTCTCAGTGTAGCTACAACTAGAAAGTGATCTGATATATCTGTGCCCCTCTATAAACATGTACATCCTGAAGTCTACTCAACAGTCTTTTATCTACCAATACATAATCCAACAAACTACTGTCATTTCGCCCTACATCATATCTTGTATACTTATTTATCCTCTTTTTCTTAAAATATGTATTACCTATAACTAAACCCCTTTCTATACAAAGTTCAATCAAAGGACTCCCATTATCATTTACACCTGGCACCCCAAACTTACCTACCAGTAAGTAAGTTTATTCAGGTATACACAAATACAGTTACATCGATTATCATACATAGCAGCATGTGTGTAGAGAACCTAGGATAACCCAAAAAAGTCAGACAGAGTGACTTATTTCCACTGGGGTCCTTTATATATATATATATATATATATATATATATATATATATATATATATATATATATATATATATATATATATATATATAATATGTGTGTGTGTGTGTGTGTGTGTACTCACCTAATTGTACTCACCTAATTGTGGTTGTAGGGGTCGAGACTCAGCTCCTGGCCCCGCCTCTTCACTGATCGCTACTGGGTCCTCTCTCTCTCTGCTTCCTGAGCTTTGTCATACCTCTTCTTAAAACTATATATGGTTCCTGCCTCCACTACTTCACTTGCTAGGCTATTCCACTTGCTGACAACTCTATGACTGAAGAAATACTTCCTAACGTCCCTGTGACTCGTCTGAGTCTTCAGCTTCCAGTTGTGACCCCTTGTCCCTGTGTCCCGTCTCTGGAACATCCTATCTCTGTCCACCTTGTCTATTCCCCGCAGTATCTTGTATGTCGTTATCATGTCTCCCCTGACCCTTCTGTCCTCCAGTGTCGTCAGTCCGATTTCCCTTAACCTTTCCTCGTACGACATTCCCTTGAGCTCTGGGTCTAGCCTTGTTGCAAACCTTTGACCTTTCTCTAACTTCTTGACGTGCTTGACCAGGTGTGGGTTCCAGACTGGTGCTGCATACTCCAGTATGGGCCTAACATACACAGTGTACAGTGTCTTGAACGATTCCTTATTAAGGTATCGGAACACTATTCTCAGGTTTGCCAGGCGCCCGTGTGCTGCAGCAGTTATTTGGTTGATGTATGCCTCCGGTGATGTGCTCGGTGTTATGGTCACCCCAAGGTCTTCTTTACGTGCTTGGCTAGGTGTGGGTTCCAAACTGGTGCCGCATACTCCAATATGGGCCTAATGTACACGGTGTACAGGGTCCTGAATGATTCCTTATTAAGATGTCGGAATGCTGTTCTGAGGTTTGCTAGGCGCCCATATGCTGCAGCAGTTATTTGGTTGATGTGCACTTCAGGAGATGTGCCTGGTGTTATACTCACCCCAAGATCTTTTTCCTTGAGTGAGGTTTGTAGTCTCTGGCCCCCTAGACTGTACTCCGTCTGCAGTTTTCTTTGCCCTTCCCCAATCTTCATGACTTTGCACTTGGTGGGATTGAACTCCAGGAGCCAATTGCTGGACCAGGTCTGCAGCCTGTCCAGATCCCTTTGTAGTTCTGCCTGGTCTTCGATCGAGTGAATTCTTCTCATCAACTTCACGTCATCTGCAAACAGGGACACCTCAGAGTCTATTCCTTCCGTCATGTCGTTCACAAGTACCAGAAACAGCACTGGTCCTAGGACTGACCCCTGCGGGACCCCGCTGGTCACAGGTGCCCACTCTGACACCTCGCCACGTACCATGACTCGCTGCTGTCTTCCTGACAAGTATTCCCTGGTCCATTGTAGTGCCTTCCCTGTTATCCCTGCTTGGTCCTCCAGTTATTGCACCAATCTCTTGTGTGGAACTGTGTCAAACGCCTTCTTGCAGTCCAAGAAAATGCAATCCACCCACCCCTCTCTCTCTTGTCTTACTGCTGTCACCATGTCATAGAACTCCAGTAGGTTTGTGACACAGGATTTCCCGTCCCTGAAACCATGTTGGCTGCTGTTGATGAGATCGTTCCTTTCTAGGAGTTCCACCACTCTTCTCCTGATAATCTTCTCCATGATTTTGCATACTGTACATGTCAGTGACACTGGTCTGTAGTTTAATGCTTCATGTCTGTCTCCTTTTTTAAAGATTGGGACTACATTTGCTGTCTTCCATGCCTCAGGCAATCTCCCTGTTTCGATAGATGTATTGAATATTGTTGTTAGGGGTACACATAGCGCCTCTGCTCCCTCTCTCAATACCCATGGGGAGATGTTATCTGGCCCCATTGCCTTTGAGGTATCTAGCTCACTCAGAAGCCTCTTCACTTCTTCCTCGGTTGTGTGCACTGTGTCCAGCACATGGTGGTGTGCCCCACCTCTCCGTCTTTCTGGAGCTCCTTCTGTCTCCTCTGTGAACACTTCTTTGAATCTCTTGTTGAGTTCTTCACATACTTCACGGTCATTTCTTGTTGTCTCTCCTCCTTCCTTCCTTAGCCTGATTACCTGGTCCTTGACTGTTGTTTTCCTCCTGATGTGGCTGTACAACAGTTTCGGGTCAGATTTGGCTTTCGCTGCTATGTCATTTTCATATTGTCTTTGGGCCTCCCTTCTTATCTGTGCATATTCGTTTCTGGCTCTACGACTGTTCTCCTTATTCTCCTGGGTCCTTTGCCTTCTATATTTCTTCCATTCCCTAGCACACTTGGTTTTTGCCTCCCTGCACCTTTGGGTAAACCATGGGCTCATCCTGGCTTTTTCATTATTCCTGTTACCCTTGGGTACAAACCTCTCCTCAGCCTCCTTGCATTTTGTTGCTACATATTCCATCATCTCATTAACTGGCTTCCCTGCCAGTTCTCTGTCCCACTGAACCCTGTTCAGGTAGTTCCTCATTCCTGTGTAGTCCCCTTTCTTGTAGTTTGGCTTCATTCATCCTGGCCTTCCTGCTTCTCCCTCCACTTGTAGCTCTACTGTGTATTCGAAGCTTAAAACCACATGGTCACTGGCCCCAAGGGGTCTTTCATATGTGATGTCCTCGATATCTGCACTACTCAAGGTGAATACTAAGTCCAGCCTTGCTGGTTCATCCTCTCCTCTCTCTCTTGTAGTGTCCCTTACATGTTGGCACATGAAGTTTTCCAGTACCACCTCCATCATCTTAGCCCTTCATGTATCTTGGCCCCCATGTGGGTCCAAGTTCTCCCAATTGATCTCCTTGTGGTTAGTCACCCATGATCAGGAGCTTTGCCCTGCATGCATGAGCTCTTCTGGCCACTCTAGCCAGTGTGTCAACCATCGCTCTATTCCTCTCGTCGTACTCTTGCCTTGGCCTCCTGCTGTTCTGTGGTGGGTTATACATCACTGCTATTACCACCTTGGGACCTCCAGAGTGAAGCGTTCCCGCTATGTAATCACTTTCTTCTCCGCTGTCTCCTCTCTCCAGCTCATCAAAATTCCAGCGATTTTTGATCAGCAACGCCACTCCTCCACCCCCCCTATTCCCTCTGTCTTTCCTCAGGATTTGGTATCCCATTGAAAAGATGGCATCTGTTATCATACCTGTAAGCTTGGTTTCTGTGAGAGCTATGATGTCCGGTGATGCTTCTTTGACTCTTTCATGCCACTCCTCCCACATATTTGTTATTCCATCAGCGTTTGTGTACCATACCTTGTTTCCTTTCCAACACTGTGGTTTGGGGGGCCTGTGAGGGTGGGAGACCTGGTGGCATACTGTGGGATTCTATAGCTCGGTGTTGGGTGGAGGCTGTGGGTATGGATTGTAGTGTGTGTTGGGATGGTGTGATAGGTTGTATGGTTCTGAGAATAGTTGTGTGTGTGCTTGCCCTTGCTGTTCTGTTCTGCTCTGACTGACCTCTGCTGGTTCCATCCTTGTCTCTTTTCCTAGCTCCTTTCGCTTTTTTGTCCTCTCCCTCAGCTGCTGTCGTTCTGATTTTGTTCTGTCTCTGTCTAGGAACACCCTCTTGTACTCTTCCAAGTATTTCAATCGTGGTTTCTCTTGGAGGATCCTGTTCTGCACTGTTTCCGTCCTGAGAATCAGCTTGATTGGTCGGTTTCTCCCCTTCGAGTACCCCCCTATTCTCTGAAAATTTACAATCTTGTCCATCTCTTCACC
>NC_091313.1:32303640-32493640 GCF_038502225.1 Cherax quadricarinatus
CCTAGCTGTCACTGCTGCTGCCCTAGCTCTGCTGCTGTTGTTGTTGTTGATGTCCTAGCTCTCACTGCTGGTGTTGTTGTTGCTGTTCTAGCTGTCACTGCTGCTGTTGTTGTTGCTGTCCTAGCTGTCACTGCTTCTGTTGCTGTCCTAGCTGTCACCGCTGCTGTTGTTGTTGCTGTCCTAGCTGTGACTGCTTCTGTTGCTGTCCTAGCTGTCACTGCTTCTGTTGCTGTCCTAGCTGTCACTGCTGGTGTTGTTGTTATGTCCTAGCTGTCACTGCTGCTGTCTTAGCTGTCACTGCTGCTGTTGTTGTTGCTGTCCTAGCTGTCACTGTTGTTGTTGCTGTCCTAGCTGTCACTGCTTCTTTTGCTGTCCTAGCTGTCACTGCTGGTGTTTTTGTTCCTGTCCTAGCTGTCACTGCTGCTGTTGTTGCTGTCCTAGCTGTCACTGCTTCTGTTGCTGTCCTAGCTGTCACTGTTTCTGTTGCTGTCTTAGCTGTCACTGCTGCTGTTGTTGTTGCTGTCCTAGCTCTCACTGCTTCTGTTGCTGTCCTAGCTCTCACTGCTTCTGTTGCTGTCCTAGCTCTCACTGCTTCTGTTGCTGTCCTAGCTCTCACTGCTTCTGTTGCTGTCCTAGCTCTCACTGCTTCTGTTGCTGCCCTAGCTCTCACTGCTGGTGTTGTTCCTATCCTAGCAGTCACTGTTGCTGCTGTTGTTGCTATCCTAGCTGTCACTGCTGCTGTTGTTCCTGTCCTAGTTGTCACTGCTGCTGTTGTTGCTGTCCTAGCTCTCACTGCTGCTGCTGTTGCTGTCCTAGCTCTCACTGCTGGTGTTGTTGTTCCTGTCCTAGCTGTCACTGCTGCTGTTGTTGTTGCTGTCATAGCTGTCACTGCTGCTGTTGCTGTCCTAGCTTTCACTGCTGCTGTTGTTGTTGCTATTCTAGCTGTCACTGCTGCTGTTATTGTTGCTGTCCTAGCTCTCACGGCTGCTGTTGTTGTTGCTGTCCTAGCTGTCACTGCTGCTGTTGTTGCTGTCCTACCTGTCACTGCTGCTGTTGCTGTCCTAGCTCTGCTGCTGTTGTTGTTGCTGCCCTAGCTCTCACTGCTGCTGTTGCTGTCCTAGCTTTCACTGCTGCTGTTGTTGCTGTCCTAGCTCTCACTGCTGCTGTTGTTGTTGCTGTCCTAGCTGTCACTGCTGCTGTCCTAGCTGTCACTTCTGTTGCTGCTGTCCAAGCTGTCACTGCTGCTGTTGCTGTCCTAGCTCTCACTGCTGCTACTGTTGTTGATGTCCTAACTCTCCCTGCTGGTGTTGCTGTTCCTGTCCTTGCTGTTACTGCTGTTGTTGCTGCTGTCCTATCTCTCAGTGCTGCTGTTGTTATTCCTATCCTAGCTCTCACTGCTGTGGTTGGTGTGGTTTGTGTGTGTGTCATAGCCAAGGAAACAGAACCCTCCAGGATTCGGAAGCAAGAGTTTACCGGTGGATTCTAACATGACGTTCTTGTCTCAAGTATCCAGAGATCCGGATTTCCCTGCGTATGAGAGAAGATTGTTTGCTTTTCACAGTCTGTGGAAACGCACACACACACACACACACACACACACACACACACACACACACACACACACACACACACACACACACACACACACACTCGAGCAGAGCAAAGTTACTGGTAATGGGCGATTTCAACCACAGGGAGATCGACTGGGAAAACCTGGAGCCACATGGGGGTCCCGAAACATGGAGAGCCAAGATGATGGATGTGGTACTTGAAAACCTCATGCATCAACATGTCAGGGACACAACCAGAGAGAGAGGGGAGGATGAGCCAGCAAGACTGGATCTTGTGTTCACCCTGAGCAGTTCAGACATTGAGGACATCACTTACGAGAGGCCCCTTGGAGCTAGCGATCATGTGGTTCTGAGTTTTGACTATATAGTAGAGTTACAAGTGGAGAAGGTAACAGGAACTGAAGGGGACAGGCCAAACTATAAAAGGGGGGACTACACAGGTATGAGAAACTTCCTGCAGGAGGTTCAGTGGGACAGAGAAATGGTAGGAAAATCAGTAAACGAGATGATGGAATATGTGGCAACAAAGTGCAAGGAGGCAGAGGAAAGTTTTGTTCCCAAGGGAAACAGAAATAATAGGAAGACCAAAACGAGTCCTTGGTTTACCCGAAGGTGTAGGGAGGCAAAAACTAAGTGCAACAGAGAATGGAAAAGGTACAGGAGGCATAGGACCCAGGAAAACAAGGAGATTAGTAGAAGAGCCAGAAACGAGTATGCACAGATAAGGAGGGAGGCCCAGCGACAGTATGAAAACGACATAGCATCGAAAGTCAAATCTGACCCGAAACTGCTGTATAGCCACATTAGGAGGAAGACAACAGTCAAGGACCAGGTGATAAGGCTGAGGAAAGAAGGTGGAGAACTCACAAGAAACGATCAAGAGGTATGTGAGGAGCTCAACACGAGATTTAAGGAACTATTTACAGTAGAGACAGGAAGGACTCTGGGGGGACAGACCAGATGGGGACACCAGCAAGGAATACACCAACAAGTGTTGGACGACATACATACAGATGAGGAGGAGGTGAAGAAACTGCTAAGGGACATCGATACCTCAAAGGCAATGGGACCGGTCAACATCTCCCCGTGGGTCCTTAGAGAGGGAGCAGATATGTTGTGGGTGCCACTTACCACAATCTTCAACACATCCCTGGAAACTGGGCAACTACCTGAGGTATGGAAGACGGCAAATGTAGTTCCCATTTTTAAAAAAGGAGACAGAAAAGAGGCACTAAACTATAGACCTGTGTCATTGACGTGTATAGTATGCAAAATTATGGAGAAGATTATCAGGAGGAGAGTGGTGGAGCACCTGGAACGGAACAGGAGTATAAATGCCAACCAGCACGGATTCACGGAAGGCAAATCCTGTGTCACAAACCTTCTGGAGTTTTATGATAAAATAACAGAGGTAAGACAAGAGAGAGAGGGGTAGGTTGATTGCATCTTCTTGGACTGCAAGAAGGCCTTTGACACAGTTCCTCACAAGAGATTAGTGCAGAAGCTAGAGCATCAGGCGCATATAACAGGAAGGGCACTGCAATGGATCAGAGAATACCTGACAGGGAGGCAACAACGAGTCATGGTACGTAATGATGTATCACAGTGGGCACCTGTGACGAGCGGGGTCCCACAGGGGTCGGTCCTAGGACCAGTGCTATTTTTGGTATATGTGAACGACATGACGGAAGGATTAGACTCAGAAGTGTCCCTGTTTGCAGATGATGTGAAGTTAATGAGGAGAATTAAATCTGATGAGGACCAGGCAGGACTTCAAAGAGACCTGGACAGACTGGACACCTGGTCCAGCAAATGGCTTCTCGAATTTAATCCTGCCAAATGCAAAGTCATGAAGATAGGGGAAGGGCACCGAAGACCACAGACAGAGTATAGGCTAGGTGGCCAAAGACTGCAAACCTCACTCAAGGAGAAAGATCTTGGGGTGAGTATAACACCGAGCATGTCTCCGGAAGCACATATCAATCAGATAACTGCTGCAGCATATGGGCGCCTGGCAAACCTGAGAACAGCATTCCGATACCTTAGTAAGGAATCATTCAAGACACTGTACACCGTGTATGTCAGGCCCATACTGGAGTATGCAGCACCTGTTTGGAACCCGCACTTGATAAAGCACGTCAAGAAACTAGAGAAAGTACAAAGGTTTGCGACAAGGTTAGTTCCAGAGCTAAGGGGAATGTCCTATGAAGAAAGATTAAGGGAAATCGGCCTGACGACACTGGAGGACAGGAGGGTCAGGGGAGACATGATAACGACATATAAAATACTGCGTGGAATAGACAAGGTGGACAAAGACAGGATGTTCCAGGGAGGGGACACAGAAACAAGAGGCCACAATTGGAAGTTGAAGACACAAATGAGTCAGAGAGATAGTAGGAAGTATTTCTTCAGTCATAGAGTTGTAAGGCAGTGGAATAGCCTAGAAAATGACGTAGTGGAGGCAGGAACCATACACAGTTTTAAGACGAGGTTTGATAAAGCTCATGGAGCGGGGAGAGAGAGGGCCTAGTAGCAACCGGTGAAGAGGCGGGGCCAGGAGCTAGGACTCGACCCCTGCAACCACAAATAGGTGAGTACAAATAAGTGAGTGAGTACACACACACACACACACACACACACACACACACACACACACACACACACACACACACACACACACACACTCAGCTGTTAATATAGCTGTTAATAAGCTGGGCCAGGAACTGCAGACCACTCCAGACACAGTATACCCGTTGTTTTCTTACACATTTGCTGCACTTGTTTTGAAGCTGTGTTAGACTACGTCACACTGACATAACCACCAATAAACAAAAACAGACAAACGTGGAAGCTAAATACAGAATTAAGTGTGGCGTTCACCATATTCTTTTACAGGAAGTACATCACACAGTGTGATTTTGTGAATGGTCCAAGCAGGACCGAAACGTCGTGTGTGTGTGTGTGTGTACTCACCTAATTGTGGTTGCAGGGGTCGAGACTCAGCTCCTGGCCCCGCCTCTTCACTGATCGTTACTAGGTCCTCTCTCTGCTTCCTAAGCTTTGTCATACCTCGTCTTAAAGCTATATATGGTCCCTGCCTCCACTACATCACTTGCTAGGTTATTCCACTTTCTGACGACTCTGTGACTGAAGAAGTACTTCCTAACATGCCTCCACTACATCACTTGCTAGGTTATTCCACTTTCTGACGACTCTGTGACTGAAGAAGTACTTCCTAACATCCCTGTGACTCGGCTGAGTCTTCAGCTTCCAATTGTGACCCCTTATTTCTGTGTCCCCTCTCTGGAACATCCTGTCTCTGTCCACCGTGTGTGTGTGTGTGTGTGTGTATACTCACCTATTTGTGTGTGTGTGTGTATACTCACCTATTTGTGTGTGTGTGTGTGTGTGTGTGTTCGTAGATAAAAAAATATTATAAATTAATTTCAACTATGATAAAAAAACTAGTAAATACAACACTAAATTACTAAATTTTCTATTTTTGTGAAAATATTCACATCTACATATAATTAGATTTAATATTTTCTGTCCACGTACCAAACTAGTCGCTATTAAACTAATAATAATAAATAATAATACGTAATTATATTATTACTATTATTACAGGGTGTTGTTGGTGCTGGTGAAGGCGGAGGCAGTGGCGGTAGAGGTGGGAGGAGATGGTAATGGGAGGAGAGAGGAGAGCACACTGGTAATCAATCATGGGAAGCCTTCTGGCTATGTGCAATACTCCAAGACGCTCAGGTCTGCCTGATCCATGATAGATGACTGAGTGGGAGACGTGGCAGAGGAAGACATGGAGGTGGCAGGAGGGGCCTGGGAAGGGTAGAGAGGCAAGGAACCATGGATAGACAGGGAAGGGTGGAGAGGCAGGGAACGGTGGATTGGCAGGAAAGGGTGGTGAGGCAAGGAATGGTGGAAATGCAAGGAACGGTAGAAAGGCAGGGAAGGAGGGTAAAAGAGAAAAGGGAAAGAGGGAGAGGCGCGTCAACTGTTGCGTCCCATTGAAAATTTATGTTATTCATATGCATATTGTACCTAGAATTTCAGTGATATATATAAAAAAAAGTTTCTGGAAACTTACAATATAAAAAACCATTTTCTCATTTGTTTGTTATTTTTAAATCATGATGAATCTTTTTCATGCCAACGTCACGAAATACAGTAAAATGTGAGAGTATTAGCAGCACTCAGGTTGCCTGTCCAGTCATGCTGCTTGCTCGTTTCTATTAACAACTGAACAAACAAACTGTTACATAGTGTTGTATTACCAGGCCCACTATGAGGGTACACCACCCGGTACAGTACATCACTTATAGTGATGTACTCACCATCCACAATAATGGTACGTCATTCTCAGTGATGGTGCGTCACTCACAGGGAGGTGAAAGAGGTGAGCCAGGGCGGTGTGGGAAGTGAGAAAAGCTGCTGTGAGAGAGACAGGGAGATAGGTGAGCGAGGGAGGGAGCTAGGAAGGTAAGTGTGGGAGGTGAGGAAGGAAGGGAGGGAGGAGAGTTATGGCACTGGAGAGTAATGAAGCAAGGCGGGGCCGGACAATCAATACTCTAAACTAGCTTCTACTCCTGTTGCTCCATTTCTTTCACCCCTCAAGGAAGGTTCCTTGATGTTGGTGAGGGGCTCTTGATTTAGGGAATTGGATCTGTGCTCCAGTTCCCCGAATTAAGCCTGAATGCCTTCCACATCCCCCCCCCCCCAGGCGCTGTATAATCCTCCGGGTTTAGCGCTTCCCCCTTGATTATAATAATAATAATAATAATCCATTTCTTTCAAAGTTCAGAGATGACGGCGCGCACTTGTATTCACTACAACCTTCCTTTAAACACGTGTTGCTTTATAATTAATTTACAATTACAATATATACAATTAGTAATAATGGAAAAATTACCGACAAAATGTTTGAGAAATGGGCACAGATGAGACTAATGTGGGGATTAAATTACCTGCATGAGCCTCATTACATTCATATTAGTAATTTAATTAGGAAGACAGCAAAGATAATTATTATTTATCAACTGCTACAAATCTGAGGCATGTAGGAAAATTTTTGAGACACCCTAGGTCACAAGGAGAATGTCTCCCTTCGACACCCACTACCCTCATACAGTCCCACAATCTACTCTGGACCTATAAATATTAACCTCAAATTTAATAAACACAACCAGTAATTCTGGTAATAATATTTACATTAAAATTATGTGGACTGTATCAACAGGATATACTGACGGAAGGAAGGGAGAGAGAATACATGTATTAGTACATCATATGAGAAAAATATTTAGATGTTACCACCACTCACCAAATTTGTCTGGAGGTCGCCTGGTGCAGCTAGATCACCCACAACTGCCTAGATATGAGGAACCTAACTGGCCAGAAGTTCAACATATGAAGTGCAGTATACTTAGTTGTGGGTGTTGATGGCTCCTTTAATCCTCTTTTACCATCTAATTTCCAAGTCCTACCAAGTCACTGGTTTCATACATTCCGCAGGACTGTAACTCCGATTCTTCTTACTCCTATTTAGGAGGTTTAAACCCCATTTAGCCTCCAGAGCCTCTGAAGGATTCCCTCAAATTTCAATGTCGTCTAGTTTCTCCAATTCCAATATGGTGTCTCTTTCCCACCAGACGCTACTTGTTTGCTGATTCCCTTTTTAATTCCCAAATTAATTTTAACCAACAACAATGCATTTCATTGAATTACGTGCTAAATACATTATGGTTGCGGAAAATTCAAAGATTTTCCACAACTAATGTAACTTTTCATTATGGCAACGTTCCGCTCTCCAGGGGATTTGTCAAGCCTAATGACATCTGTGTCCATTTACCTAACAACATACACAACACAACAACAACAACTCTGGTAAAGTATTACAAAAATGTATACAAGTACTCCACAACTTTTTCGTGTTTTATAAACTCTAACACTAACCATGCCAAGCAATTCTTGTTATTCGTGTGTTTTAGAAACGTTCTTCAATACATTCAGTGAATATGTCTATAATTCACTCTCTCCAAAATTTCATTATAACCTCTGTGGTTTAAAAAAATCCCTACGTACAAATCTAATATTATACAAACTCGTTTCACAGTTGGTCACTATCCTAAAACACTTTTCACGCCACCTGAGTACCGTGAAGGACAAAGCGTGAAGTGAATCAGAGTTTTTACATGAAAGACAAAAGTGAAGAGTCATAAGAGGAGCAATGAACTTTATGCTCGTTCTGAGGCACTTTTTAAAAGGTAACTTGCCGACTTTGCCTATTCGGCAACGATCGTTTCGTTAATAAACTAAGCATCTATTATTAATGATCAATCGTAAAATCAATAAATCATTCTATTTTATTCTTGTTTCATCATCGTGACTATATTTAGGTTCATCTTTGGACAGTATTAGTTTATATTACATTAATTTTGGGCAAGTTGATAAGTTATAGAGCAAAAATAAAATCTTACATTTTCTATTAATTTACGTGAGCAGATATAGATATATCATTATACTAGATAAACTTGTATATTTTTTTTAATTTTTAATACACTTCTGCTTGTATCGCCATATTAGTTTATTATGCAGGATAATTATAGGCAAGCTGCCATAGTGAAGAGCTCTGTTCCACAAGGCACAGTACTCGCCCCCATCTTATTCCTTATCCTCATATCAGACATAAACAGAGATATACACCACAGCACCGTATCATCCTTTGCGGATGATACTAGGATCTGCATGAGGCTGTTATCTGCTGAGGACGCGGTTAACCTCCAAGAAGATATAAACAAAGTTTTCCAGTGGGCAACGGTAAACAATATGATGTTCAATGAGGACAAATTCCAATTACTCCGTTATGGAAAACTGGAGGAGATAATAACTAGAACAGAGTATACTACTGACTCCGGCCATACAATAGAGCGGAAAAATAATGTAAGGGACCTGGGAGTAGTAATGTCTGAGGATCTCACTTTCAAGGATCACAACAGTGCCACGATCGCACGTGCAAAGAAAATGATAGGATGGATAATGAGAACTTTCAAAACGAGAGATGCCAAGCCCATGATGATCCTTTTCAAATCACTTGTTCTCTCTAGGCTGGAATACTGCTGTACATTAACATCTCCATACAAAGCAGGTGAAATCGCAGATCTAGAGAGTGTACAGAGATCCTTTACTGCACGTATAAGTTCTGTCAAGCACCTTAACTACTGGGAACGCTTGGAAGCACTTGACTTGTACTCGTTGGAACGCAGGAGGGAGAGATATATCATAATCTACACTTGGAAAATCTTGGAAGGAATGGTCCCAAATCTGCACACAGAAATCACTCCCTACGAAAGTAAAAGACTGGGCAGGCGATGCAAAATGCCGCCAATAAAAAGTAGGGGCGCCATTGGTACACTAAGAGAAAACACCATAAGTGTCCGGGGCCCAAAACTGTTCAACAGCCTCCCATCAAGCATTAGGGGAATTGCCAATAAACCCCTGGCTGCCTTCAAGAGAGAGCTGGACAGATACCTAAAGTCAGTGCCGGATCAGCCGGGCTGTGGCTCGTACGTCGGACTGCGTGCGGCCAGCAGTAACAGCCTAGTTGATCAGGCCCTGATCCATCGGGAGGCCTGGTCATGGACCGGGCCGCGGGGGCGTTGATCCCCGGAATAACCTCCAGGTAACCAGGTAAGCTAATACATGCATCACTGTTTGCTCCCATAATGTTTCTAATCTATCATAAATGGCTCGTTAGAGCAAATCATTTAAAAAATATATAATTTAATATGGGATATGTAATGAAAAATATATTTAAGTGTGTCTTTTTTATGAGAGAGAGAGAGAGAGAGAGAGAGAGAGAGAGAGAGAGAGAGAGAGAGAGAGAGAGAGAGAGAGAGAGAGAGAGAGAGAGAGAGAGAGAGACTGAGAGAGAGAAATATAATCATAACCATAATTTTTAAAAGGGTGGACCAGTAAGCCAGCGGAAGGCCTCAGTCAGATGACCATGAGTTCCACCTGTGGGTCATTATATGACTAAGATCCGCGTCAGGAAACATTTATCCTGTTTCCTGACAAACCTAATACGTACCAACCTACCAAGAGAGAGAGAGAGAGAGAGAGAGAGAGAGAGAGAGAGAGAGAGAGAGAGAGAGAGAGAGAGAGAGAGAGCGAGAGAGAGAGAGAGAGAGAGAGAGAGAGAGAGAGAGAGAGAGAGAGAGAGAGAGAGAGAGAGAGAGAGAGAGAGAGAGAGAGAGAGAGAGAGAGAGATAGAGGTTTGCAGATACCAAAGAAATGATTGCAAAATATTAAAAAAGATTCTGGATGTATAAATATAAGAAGTAGTAAATGCAAAATAGAACTGAATATAAAGGCAATAGTGGTAGTAATGTACAGCCCACCACCAAACAACAGAGACCAAGAGTGATGTATGAAGACAACAATAAGGCTGAGCTTACCAACATAGCAGAAGAAGAGAGCAGAGTCTACCAGACAAAGCAAAGCTACTGACCATAGGGAGACTTCAACCATAAAGAAATACACTGGGAGAATTGGAAACTACTGAGAGTGCAGAGATGACGGAAAACTTTTTGCCAGCATTTCACGGAAACATTAAGAAAGAGAAAAATGGATTAACCAGCAACACTGGAACTAGTGGGGTGGCATCTCAGCATTATAAGCCTTCTGCTGCCCTAATATTTTTATTGTTATTTGATAATGTGAGAAATCCCAAAAGCGCTTAGACATTCGCAGTTTTTTTCACGGTGGTTATTTTGCACACACACACACACACACACACACACACACACACACGACGTAGTGGAGGCAGGATCCATATATAGCTTTAAGCAGAGGTATGATAAAGCTCACGGTTCAGGGAGTGACTTAGTAGCGACCAGTGAAGAGGCGGGGCCAGGAGCTAGGACTCGACCCCTGCAACCTCAACTAGGTGAGTACAACTAGGTGAGTACACACACACACACACACATATTATATGTAACATGGGACACAACGTGAAAAGCTCTACTCATGTAGCACGCAAGAAATAATCACACACACACACATACACACACACACACACACACACACACACACACACACACACACACACACACACACACACACACACACACACACACACACACACACACACACACACACACACACACACACACACACACAAGAAATTAGAGAAAGTGCAAAGGTTTGCAACAAGACTAGTCCCAGGGCTACAGGGATTGTCCTACGAAGAAAGGTTGAGGGAAATCGGCCTGATGACACTGGAGGCCAGGAGGGTCAGGGGAGACATGTTAACGACATATAAAATACTGCGCGGAATAGACGAGGTGGACAAAGACGGGATGTTCCAGAGATGGGACAGACACAAGAGGTCACAATTGGAAGTTGAAGACTCAGATGAATCAAAGGGATGTTAGGAAGTATTTCTTCAGTCATAGAGTAGTCAAGCCGTGGAATAGCCTAGAAAGTGTAGTAGTGGAGGCGGGAACCATACATAGTTTTAAGGCGAGGTATGATAAAGCTCATGGAGCAGGGAGAGAGAGGACCTAGTAGCAATCAGTGAAGAGGCGGGGCCAGGAGCTATGACTCGACCCCTGCAACCACAAATAGGTGAGTACACACACACACACACACACACACACACACACACACACACACACACACACGACCCTCATTACATAGATCAAAGCCAATACTCAGGATTATTAACTTTCGGCGCTAAGCTAAATTAGCAACACATAAATCTAATACTAATGAGGTAATTACGATGCTAAATAGATTAATAAAACTGGTAATTATGAGGCAACTTTAATGCACTGTTATGGTTAGCTCGTGAAATAAATATAACATACCGTGTGCGAGCGTGCGAACGCAGGCGCATACACACATAGTTCAATAATACTTGGTAGAAATGAGTTTGATAAGATAAACAAGAATTACATAACTGAAGAACAGTGACCCTGAATAAAAAGTTCGGTAATTGGAGATTTTGTCGAATATACTGAGCAGCTTTTGAGACAGAAACTTCCACATTAATTGTCAATAGTATTCCTAAACGTGATGAAGGCATTTTTTCTGTATCAGCCTCAATGTGAAACGACAGCATTAACAATGACACTATTAGGCCTAGTATTTTTAGTATAGAATAAATCTTGTTCTATTGGAAATAATGTATACTATTTATTATAGCTTCGAAAATTAAAAAAAAAAAAAAAAAAAAAAGGAACGGCTAGGCTATATGGAAAATGTAACGCGTTGACACCATATTTTAGTTAAGCTAAATTGGATATACAATCAACAGATATAAATAATTTGTACAAAGAGTTGTGTAACATTCTCGTCTACGAAATGGAATGAAACATTATTTCCACTAGATAATATGACAAAATAATAATGAATGATTCAATGGAAGGTATTGGTGAGCACTGAAAAAATGAAGGTCATGAAACCAGTATATGAAATGAACTAGTCATGAGATTCACCGGAGGTTCAAACAGGCCAGAAATGAATATACAAATATAAAAATATAGGAAAACAGAAATACTACTACTACAAAAAAGGATAAGACTAAGGTAGATCAATTCTTTTAAGTTTGCCAAAAAAAAAAAAATAAACTAAATACTGAAGATAAACTACAAAGAATAAATGATAAAGACAAATTCAGGGAAGCTGGAGGAGGAAACGTATGAGGTATTAATACGTGGAAATTAAGACCAGACGGGATATCACCAGGAGTGTTAAGAGTGTGCATAAGGTATGCTATCCACTTTAGACTTTTTTTTAAGGATTTCACTACATGAGGGTATATTAGCAAAAATATGGACGACGATACATTGTGTCAATATATAAAAAAAAGGAAGACAGATATGACAAGTGTCTCTAAAAATACTGGAAACAGATTTTAGAGTGGATAAAATATTTGGAGTCAAAACTTTCACAGGGACCAGAAGCAAGAGGGACAAGACACGTTTACAATAAGATATACTCACAGAGACCAAAATAATTTGAAATTAAAAATAATAATTCCAGAAAGTACAGGATACAACTGTTTTAAAATCAGACGACTTTTTTACAGGTTTGGTGGCATAGGACACGATTGTAATGAGTGGGACACACACACATGGAACTGAACGTTTATAGTGAGGAAACATACATGGGAGTAAGGCACGTTAACATTGATTATGAGCTTTAGCATTGAGCAGGCCACATTTACAGTGAGTCGTAAACATGTGCCTGGACACATGTACTGTGGATATGACAGTAATACATGAGAAGGTTACATTTATTTAGGGGTAGAACATTTATCAAGAGCCGGAAGCGTTTTGTGAAAATGCGTTTGTATTTATCAGGATATTTTTACTGGTAGGATGATGATATTTGGATTATTATATGTGAGGTGCTAAAACCATGTGGGTCATCCAGAGCAAGGTGTACTGAAGGCTTGATCTCCCGTTCGCTAAAAGACGTAGTATCCAATGTTTGCAAGAAGACGTAACAAGACCTTAATTAGAGAGCAAGACAACCGGCAATACTCTGTCAGGGGGCACTCACACGGAGAACTGGATACACTACCATTGTTTAATTCATTGGTAAGATGAGGGGCTGGAGCAGGACACGTGGCCAGGTACGAGGCTTCACCCACACCACCAGTGACAATCCCACCAACCAGCTGGCTCACGTGAATTTTTTTCAATGTTGCAACCTGCACGATTTAAGTGTCCGGGAACATATGTACATATATATATATATACGTATATGTATATATATATATATATATATATATATATATATATATATATATATATATATATATATATATATATATATATATATATATATATACACATATATATAATAAGGCTAATATAGTCATGAACTGTATTGCAAACATGAAAGTGGACGCAATGAAAGATGTGGAGGCTCTGGATGCAGCATCACCCCAACACGCTGATACATCATCTCGCTCGCTCCCGCAACTGGCATATTAACTTTATTATGAAGTTAGATCATGAGAAGTATTTAGTAATAACAACTGTAAATTACAATATATGTAGCATTAAGTTGGAACATAAGGAACGTCTGGCATTAAAAACATGAATCGTTACCTTTGACGTAGATCACCAGTTAAGTATGAAGACGTGGTTCAGTAGGAGGATAAAGTCACCACCACCACCACCAGCAGGAGCCAAGATCACCACCACTACCACCGCCGCCCCTCACACCATCTGTGAGGGTCGAGGGCGGCCGCTGGACCTCCAGCAGCAGCGCCACCACCCTCACTGCCAGACGGGGGCGGGGCTGCTCTTGCTGCTGTATCTCCACAGCGCAGCGCTGATGGTAGTGAGGCTGTGATCCCCCATTCCTCTCCCTCTCCACCCTCATCCTCCCTCACCCACTTTCCAGCCGTCACGTGACTCGTAATATCTCACCCACCACTAAAGGGATGGAAGAGAGAAGTTAATGAACCTCCTATATGTAGAAAGTTATTTTAAGAGCAGCATCTTTGATGTCCAATTTAATGAACCACGACGCAGACTTAGAAACAGATGGATTAAGAATGACTGTCGACCTGTGTATTTTACCTCCTTACTGGCAAGTGCTTAATTACACTTGGATTCTCCTACAAATAAATTATGTCTAAGGAAGCCGAATAACTTATTTGGAAGTCAAATTATAACACAGAGACGCAGATGTATTTGAGGGGGAAGGATGTGTTCTTCATCTTGCAATCTCGACCACCTGGATACCTGGAGGTTATTCCGGGATCAACGCCCCCGCGGCCCGGTCCATGACCAGGCCTCCCGATGGATCAGGGCCTGATCAACTAGGCTGTTACTGCTGGCCGCACGCAGTCCAACGTACGAGCCACAGCCCGGCTGATCCGGCACTGACTTTAGGTATCTGTCCAGCTCTCTCTTGAAGGCAGCCAGGGGTTTATTGGCAATTCCCCTAATGCTTGATGGGAGGCTGTTGAACAGTCTTGGGCCCCGGACACTTATGGTGTTTTCCCTTAGTGTACCAATGGCGCCCCTACTTTTTATTGGGGGCATTTTGTATCGCCTGCCCAGTCTTTTACTTTCGTAGGGAGTGATTTCTGTGTGCAGATTTGGGATCATTCCTTCCAAGTAAGAAATGTAACTGTCACTTTAGCTGGAGGATTTGCAGCTCGTCATCCCACCAACTAATCCACACCAGTTTCATACAGATCGCCATGAAGAGTATGCTGCACAGGTATTCTAGATGATGTACCAGCGTCGTTTTACCGATCAGGGCGGATGTGGTTATCTCAACTAGGTTATTATTTTCTCAGGGATACGTACTCACTGCAGAAAGACATGGACAGGTTACTAGAAAGATCGAACGGGTGTGTACTAAAGAATAGCCAAAATAAATACGTCAAGGAGATCGAGGAGGAAGGATATCAGTGGCAGTGCAGTCTGGGCGAACACAAATTATACAGTATTATAAGTCATGGAGCAAGAGCTGCAGCTGTGTAATGGAAAACGATCTGGGAGAGTAAATATCAGACCGAAAGTATCACTGGTGAGAGTATATGATATGGTGATACCGACAAGATGTGGAAAAAGATATTTACCTTATTTTACGGCGTCGAAGACGCTATTTTTCTTTCCGAAAATAAGTCTCGAAAACTTACCCAGCGTCTGGGAGGCCGAAGTACCGTTTATTTATTTTTTTTTTCAAAATTCAGCCAATTACAATTAGGAGGGGAAGGGTCTTCTAGACACCGGGACGTCTTGTTCGCCGTAAAACACGGTATGTACATTTAAGCACATACATACGTATATTAAAGGAAACGTTACAACACGAGTGGCGACTGAAGAAGCGACTCGTGGCGAAACATTTACTTTACTGAATGTCCTGAACTGTCAGATGTATACAAGTATCTTTTTTCACATCGCTGGTAATGCACTTAACCGCCAAGCCTAGGCGGCATACTGTAAGGCAGGTGTACTGCCTTCTGGGAATAAAAATGAAAGCCTCAGACTAGGCAGCGCCTGCTTGAGGACACAAACTTGATCAAGCATGTTCAAAAGGTCAAGAATTTTATGATTTTTGCAACTAGTCATATCTCAGAAATAAGGGAACTAAACCATAGAATCTCATCTCTTTCTATACGACTTCAGAAAAATGATCAATGAAGACATGATTTCGACGGACAAGATACTAAAGTGGCTCTTAACAGACAAATTGAGATATATGGACAAGCTTCCTTATACTTGCATCCTAGAGAAAACCTAAGGACTCAATGAAAATAAGTCACAGTGCTTGACTTTTATGGATTATTAACCCTCCGGGGTTAGTAATCTGAAGAAAGTATTCTATTGTTTGTAAAATCACTTAAATCGCAAAATAGACAACCCACCCTTTAGTTTCTCATTAAACTTTTCTTGTTTTGTCTTTACGGAAGAAATTAAACCCAAGCTAATTACCATGCTTTAACTCATGCCACTTAGGGATACAAAATAGCAATTGTATGCCGAGAAAAATATAGGGGCTGAAGAGCAAGGCATTCTAAGTTTTGCGTAATAGGAAAAACGGGAAAACACGTTGATCCGAATGGCGCCTTTACCCTCCAAGGCAGTGTTTGTGGCGCCTCACCCTCCAGGGCAGTGTTTGTGGAGCTTCCACTCTCCACGGCAGTTTGTGGAGCCTCCATCCTCCAGTAAAGAACAGGCATAAGGCCTAGTATTTTTCTTTTTCTGTTTAAGATGCTTTTAACTACCAGATATATTATTATTATTATTTTTATATATTATTATTATTTTTATAGCAGCGCATCATCTAATTATTTGCTTGTACATTATTGATTTGATCACAGCGATGCCATGACTATGATTGATATTCATTGCAATACAAGCACCCACTACCTTGAATTAACACTAAACACCACCAAATATATAAACAACATCTACAGAATCAGTAGTCTCAGCAATGCCAGTCATAAAAGTAAATGAAAGGATTACAGCAATGATAGTCAAAATAGTTTAAGACACTGGACCAGAAGTTATGAATCGACCCTTCAAACAAATCGGCGAGTACACATTCATTCAGTCTTTTTCTCTAGTAAACGTGTATATCCTGTTAAGGCTTTGAGCTTGGTAAGCTTACGTCTATTCTCTCCAGTGTTATGATCCTCAAGTTATTAACCGAGCCTCTTCATAGTCATTTATTAATACTCAGTCACACACAACGCCTCAGAGTACGCATATTAAATGAATATTGCAGACTTAATAACCACATTATAATTTCACTAAGGATTCTCAACACACAAGTAGCTATGATTATGTTTGTTTTAATAAAACATTTTTTAAATCATTTCTGGCGTTACAGTTTCAGCGGTATAGTAGATTTTTTAAATTTCATGCATATTGGGTTTAATTTTTCGTCATATCGAGAGTAGGTTTCAGCGATAGCGAAGATTTTACGTTATACTATACTTTACTCATGAAGTATGTTAAGTCTGTTAAGCTATATTATGTGTGGCTGAGCTTCAGACAAGTATATAGATTCTGTTTCAGCAGGGCCGTTGCCGCCGCCTCCTTCACCTTTAAGGCGACCCTCGGGAGGGAGTGGAGAGGGCATGAGGAAGGGGTGGGGGGTCAGGGAGAGAAGGAGGGTGAGGAAGGGAAAGGGGATGATGCATGGGAGGAGGAGGAGGATGAGGGGGGGGGGAAAGGTGATGGGTGGAGAGGAGAGAAGCGAGGCGGGAGGTCCAGCTCACACTACTATAGCGTCCTTATGCAACTTTAATTAATAAATTCCTCCTTTTAATTGCTCTCTTACTTTATTAAAATTTTAGGCATTCCGTAGCTCGATTGCTAGCGCACTCAGCTCACATACTGAGGTCCGGGGGTCGATCACCGGCACAGGTGGAAACATTGGGACGTGTTTCCTTAAGGCACTTGCTGTCCATGTTCACCCGTCAGTAAAATAGGTAACTTGATGATAGTCTACTGACGTGGGCCGCATCCTGGGACGAAACTAGCCTAATTTGCCCGAAATGCTCTGCATAACGAGGGACTTTCTATATAATAGTATGTCATTGATATCAGCTAGGCCTGCATACATTGTACATGAACTTGTAGAAATAAAGATAATAATAATAATAATAATAATAATAATAATAATAATAATAATAATAATAATAATTATTATTATTATTATTATTATTATTATTATTATTATTATTATTATTATTATTATTATTATTATTATTAACCAGTTTCCAAGTTCCATAACTTTTACCTGTGCTTCCTTTCTGCATTTTATTATTTGTATTTTGATTCCCCAATACCCAGTTATACATATGTATTTTCACTTACTTTCCCGGCAAATTAAAATTTGTATGCCAAAAAAGCATATCAATGTACAAAATAATATCGCCTCGAAATTATGTTTTACAGGACAGTTCGACCCGTTTGACCTAATTTGGATATTAAGCACATATCTAGCCATCTGTATGTATATTTATCCCTGTATGTATAGTTGAACCCTGTGTCGTGTACACACTGAGGCGCCACGCGTGCCACAATCAGCTGATCCACGCACTCCGCCATCAGCTGATCTGCGCGCGCCACAATCAGCTGATTTGCGCGCGCCAAGATCAACTGATCTGCGCTCGCAACGATCAGCTGATTGGTGCATGCTAAGATCAGCTGATCTGCAAGTGCCACAATCAGCTGATCTGCAAGTGCCACAATCAGCTGATCTGCAAGTGCCACAATCAGCTGATCTGCAAGTGCCACAATCAGCTGATCTGCAAGTGCCACAATCAGCTGATCTGCAAGTGCCACAATCAAGTGATCTGAGCGGCCACGATCAGCTGATCTGCGTGGTCACATGACTCCAGCTCTGCCCTTCCACTACTGGCAAGCAGCCGTGTCCATCACCACTCTCCTCCCACACTATTCAAGCAGATGACGAATTATGCAACTTTACTATGCAATGAAAAAATCACTCTAGGTACAGCGTATATACTCTTAGGCATTCTGAATCACCTAGTAACTGTTTGTAGTATCTATTGGTGGTGGGATATAAAATATAAAGAACATTCCATTAATGTTTACGTTTTTATATTTAGATACACCTAAAAGATGTTTCACACGTAGAAAACAGAGTGTTTTGTATATAGTTTCTCGATATATGCGGGGCCAGGTAATTATGGTTATTAGTCACGCAGTTAGTGGACGGAGTATCGAGCCTTCATGAACCATTCCTTACGTGGAATGACTTACAAAGTTTTATCACTTCCCACAAATGCAATAATAATAATGCAAAATTCTTATGTAAACAAGTCTTTAATTACTGTAAAATCAAACGTTCTTTAAGAGCATAGGAGCAGAAAATTGTTTTAGAGAGTAAGGAAAAGCGGAAGACGTGACCTGGAGTTCCCAGGAAAAACGGGCAAGATACAAGAGAATAAGACGTAATCAATAGAGGCGCGGCGGGAGGCGGCAGGGTTGGTAGCAATGCACCACCACAAGTGTCCAGATGCTACGTACACCACGCAACACTGAAACTACGTGTGGGCCATCAGTGTAGCCGTCTGTGCTATACACAAATGCAGTTATAGAGAATCCTTTTTTTTTATGAAATTGTAGCCATACGGTGGCCTTGATCAGGTCGTAAACAGATGTTTCTGACGATATAGCCAACACCGTAGGCAAAATGGCGAAAAATGGATTCTCTATAATTGTATTTGGGTCTACCATTGTGTCGGTATCCTATACCATAACTTACCCAGTGTGGCTGTCTAAATAAACAGAGGAAAAGAGAACCCGTTAATGCTTACTAGGAGACTACAGCTACGAAACTTCTCATCAAAACAATCTGAAAATTTTCCTGATTGCGGTCGATGTTGGAATTCTAATTTATGCCAAGAGAAGGATCAGAGACCATCATCCGTCTTGTAACAGAAGATAGACCATATCGCCCACCACCGAGCAGCAGCAGCAGCAGCAGCAGCACACTACGTTATCCACTTATATAATTTTCCCATTCATGTTCCACTCCTCCCACCCCTCTCATAAACGTGACCAGTTTGTAGAGTTCTGCTCTTATATATATATATATATATATATATATATATATATATATATATATATATATATATATATATATATATATATATATATATATATATATATATATATATATATATATATATATATATATATATATATATATATATATATATATATATATATATATATACATATATATGTATCTAGCAGCGGGGGTAGTGGGTGATAGTGGTGGTGTGGGTGATAAGCGATGGTAGTAAGAAAGCCTTGCTCGGGTCGTCCACCTCCAGGTCCCACTCCACCCGACCGATACGGTAAGCTTAATTTCAGGTTACATTTACTGATGGCTTTTACAGGCTGTTCTATTATATGTTTGCAATGTGTGCATTAAGTACATGATTTTGATAGGTATATAACGGTAATAACTGATGATATCACTATAGATACTCCAACATAGCAATATGTATGATATATTTGCAGCGTTCCCCCCTCCTGCCTCCTGTACAGTACCGAGGCAGTCTTTACTGGCTCGATGCACAGGTGCTCGCCTGTCTGTGTAATTAGCTCAGTTTGCTAAGATCGACCACTAGTCTTCCTCTTTACGACTGGTTGATGTCGTTGTAACTTTGTCATTTCATTCACCTTTTAATTCCTATTTCTTTGCTACATCAACACTAAGTTTTTCTAAAGTATCATACTCAGCTGGGTGCTCAGTGTGCACCTTTGTCCCATATTCAGTCTGTCCTTGTTTATTCCGTTAATGCCCCAAGATACTATGGATGTCGTAATCATATTTCTTCTTTTAACAGAGACATAAACTCGCTCAGCCTTTCCTTGTTTCTGATTCCAGTCTCCAGCGTTAGTCTGGAAGTACAACTTCGATCTTCTAATATTTATTATTATTATTATTATTATTATTATTATTATTATTATTATTATTATTATTATTATTATTATAATTGTCAAGCATCTTACGTATATTAGAGGGAGAGACAAAATGGTATGAAGCTTCACACATCGATACGGATTAGAGAAACCTTGCAATTTTCCTCTGCTATCTCTTCATTACCTACACTTCAGTTATATAAGGTACGTGTGTTGTGTCTCGTGTAACAGCATTGCAAACTCATTCTTGATTCTCTTCTTTTTTAACGTGGATCATCTTTCGTTCAAGTAGTTTCGTTGCGCCTTTTGTTATGGGTATTATTGCATTAGTTATTAATGCTAATCTGTAATATTTTGCTTAAACATCATTTATTATAATGTATCGATATAACACGTATTTTACAAAATGTATGAAGCCAGCGTTAAAATAATTCTGAGAGGAAAGAAATTATTAATGCTTAAAATTAACCATGACACATTTGAATGCCCTTGACCATACATATTGCGCACTCTTCATGTAATGTTTCGTCCCCTGGTGAGAAACAGCACTCCTTCATCCTCAACACACACACACACAGCCTGAGGGTAACAAAAACAACAGCACTTGTAATTTATCTGTCTAGTAGGTGGTGGCAGGTGTGTGGGCGGCCTGCTGACACCCGCCTCCCCGCCCGTCACCTCCACTTAGCTAAGGAGGTAGGTACCCTTGGTACTACATTCGTGGGGGAGCACCAAAGCTATAGGGAGTCATACAGCGCTTAGGAGAATACTTTTGAAGCTGTCGTGCCTACTGAATTCATAATGGATTGCTTAACAATATCCTCGTCCCCTACACAAGTCTCCTAACTCGGGCTAACAGATTTCATCAACTGATGCAAAAAGCTCATCATGTGTAATGAAATATGACATGTTTCACTATGTTCTTATTATAGAGAGTAGGTAAGGTTACTTCCATCAAGTAGCTATCACAGAGTAAGTTATTCCCGCCAAAAAACTATCATATGAAGTAGATAAGGTTGCTTCTACCATGCAACTCTCGTACTGAGTAAGCAAGGTTGTTCACATCATGTAACTGTCATATAGAGTACGTAAAGGTTATTTCTGAAAGATCTACATCGCTAGACATTAGTCGAGTAGAAAAAAAAATATTTTACGCAAGTAGGTGTAACAAAATATTTTAACTTGTCCACACCTCCCGTCACCAGCCACTCGCAATGCTATTTTGTTATCGGAGGTTAATAATGTGTAAATGAAAGGTAGATTAAGCAATGTTAATCTAACCTTAAATTAATATATACTTGTTTTGTAGCTGTTGAGATCGTGCAGAAATCTGTGCATTGCAAAATGTGCGAAAACGAACGCTCTATTTGAAAGCCAGTTTGCTCGGGGTGCAGAACAAATAACAAGAAGGCAATATTTGTACAGTATACAGTATTTATGGGGATGCGTTAAGTCCGAATATGTGATGCAGCACCTGGGAAACGAGGGGTGTTCAGGTTTGCCCCTAGGTGAGACGGATCGTATATTGGTTGAAATGACTTAGTGGTACATTTCTTTTGCATACAGTAACAATAATAATAAAACCAAAACAGGCGCTAAACCTTGTGCAAATAATAGCCTAGAAGTACTAATGTTTTATGTTTTCTTGGCTGACTAAAGTGTACGTCCTCACGGTACTTGCCTACTATATTCATTTCATTAAATTTCTGATGGTACCTTTTCTTGGGAAGTTAGAGTTCAAACAACTATATAAAAAATGGTGGTAAATATATATTTTTTCTGTAATTATAGAAAATAGTGAGCATCAATAATTCACTGCCAATACAACATTCACTGCACTATATATTCAAACAAGAAACTTAAATTCATGCAGAATAAGGAGAACTTCATTTAGAAAAAAAGCAACAATTCCGTGGCTGGAATAATTAACCAAAAACCCGAACTTGAAAAGAAACGTTAGAATGACGCTTTGGTCCGTCCTGGGCCACTGTCGAATCATTGACAAAACATTCACAATGATACCATGAGTGCGGGTTTTTGGCGAAAACATTTTTTGGTCAAGCATCAAGGTAGGCTTCTTGATGCTGGTGAGGAGTTCCTGGTCCGAGGAACTGAACGTGTCCCTTCCCTTCCTTGGACTGAATGTGATTGTCTCCCATCATCCAGGTGCTGTATGACCCCTACAGGTTTAGCGCTTCCCCTCAATAATTATAATAATCGCTAAGTGGTATAACAGAGAATCTGCCAGATACTCAGTGAATTTCATGCAAATTTCATCTGCACTATGGGTGATGCTGAGCCTCATCACTCTGTGCTTCTCAGCGAGTAAAATTAACAAACACCATCAGTCGTCAGAAATGAACTGTCGTATAATATGGAGTGCCGCACTCTAGAATTCAGAGTGTGTCAGATTATTAGGTGTCTGTTTTTTTTTTTTTTTGTAATTTTTCAAACGATCTTTGTGTTACACTGTCTATGAGCGTGCGTTATGCATGTAAATTAATGGGTTGTAATTACTGTTACCTTGAAGGTAGCACCTCAGGCCCTCGGTGACGCCATCACCTGCAACACACAACACTCCTCAGTAGGTAAACAATGGCAAAAACCGACAAGTGGAAATAAAGACACGTTTCGCCCATGGCTAGGCTTTACAAGTATAAACTTTATGAAGCATGTACTTCATAAAGTACATACGTGATAACGACCAGTCTTGGACGAAACGTGTTAAAATGATTCCCTACTATTAGTACCTTAATTTCCACTGTCCTCAGTATCAAGTATTCATGTAGCAACCAAGGTTATAATTCCCAATATAACACTTTACGATAATTTCACTACCATCAAGGAAGGTGCCTTGATGTCGGTGAAGGGCTCTTGATTCAAAGAATTGGAACTATTCTTCCTTGACTTTAAGCGAATCTGATTGTCTCCCATTCATCTGGCACTGCGTGACCACTACGGGTTCTGCGTTCCCCAAGAATTTAACAGGAACTATTCCAATTCCTTGGATCACAAGCTCTCACCCACCTCTGATGGGTGAGTTAGGTAAGAATAAAACAATATAAATAAAAGTATACTAAAATGCTGAATACTAAAAACAGAAAACTACTTGTACACTTCTCTCTTCCTCTACTTTCCTTCATCCCGCCTCTTACTCTTTCCATTATCATGACAAAGCAGAGAAATATTAATGGTTCACACCCAACACAATAATCATTGCACAAATATTCAAGCAGGGAATTTTTTTCATATAGAATACAAGGAAAAGTCACCTGTTTCACCCCTGGTGCATAGTTTTCCTCAATAATAAACTCATTAAAAATTATTTTCACGGGGTGCTGTATACTTTACTGGTGAGAGCATTCAACTTACAATCTCAAGATCCCGGGTTCGATTCTGTCACGGAGAAATATATGGGAAAATTTCTTTATACTCTTGCTACCCCTGCCCACCTCCCAGCACAAAATAGGTATCCGTGTATTATTTGACTGTTATGGGTTCACTTTATGAATTTTTTTTTTTTTAGAAATCTCCAGTCCTTCTGGGATGTCATATCCTGTATATGAAAACACTCTTCTGTGATTAAGAAAACTCCGGTACCCGTTAAAAATATTCAGCGTTGAAATAACAGGCATCTGTGTAACTAATGATAAAAAATATCCTTTCCTTGTGTGTACGATAGACCATCTTCAAAAACAGTAATACCAAGTTATTATAACAGGGCTACTGAACCCATAGTGGAATACTTGATATTCTCATTGCCTCAGTAATAAAATCTCTCAGCTCAGACAGAGATTTTATTACTTGCCATAGGAAACCTATCCTGGGTGACTGAATATGGAAGCTCAAAATAGTGTTTCCATTGCATACCTCACATACAGAATAGGGAAGCACCACACTTCCAATCAACCTAATTTTATTATAAAAAGTTTCATTCCCTACTGTCACTCTTCCCTTCTCGTCTTTTCCTTGTAGTTTTTCACTCAGCCTGACCTTGTGAATGACCCTACCCTTGACCTACACTTGTTCTCAAGCTAGGCGTGTAGTGCAATTGTCGCCTGCTGGAGTAGACAGGAAAGTGCTCACGTCTAGTAATAATTACGATGTTTTACACATAGAAACGACGTTTGTGCTTCAATTTGGGGCATTATGTTTATACGATAACATCCTTGAGTAGAATGTCAGCCACAAGTGTGGCAGGTGTCTTGCGCTCCACTACACTTTGTCTCGTGTGACCCCTGAATTCCAAAAAAATGAATGGTGGTGATGATGAGGTGGTGGTTGTGGTAAGTAGCATGGTTGTGGTGAGTGGTTGGCTGTGGTGATTAATGCTTGTGATGGGTAGTGCTTGTGGTGAGTTGTGGTTGCACAGGGGTTGTGATGAGTATTCGTTGTGGTGAGTAGTGGGTGGTGGTTGTGATGAGTGATGGCTGTTACCGCTGGTACTATAATGTTGCTGCTGTTTTTACTGTTTCTGTTCAGGCTGTTACTGCTCCAAATTGCGTTTCTGCTGCTGTTATGCCTCCTATTTCTGCAATTTCCGCTTCTGCAACAAATAATGTTGCTACAAACTCGTGTTTTTTTTTCTATTCTTGCAGCACCGTTGCTGCTGCTATTGTTGTTGCATTCTTGAGGAACGCTTGGAAATAGTTTATCGAATCAGAGGGACTAGTTCTGTTTTGTGTTTGTTTAAGAGCCTTGTCGCTGCTGACAGTGATCCTTTTAAAGAATCGTGTAGCTAGTGACTGTGATCCTCTTAATCATGTAGCTAGTGACTGTGATCATCTTTTAAGAATTATGCAGCTAGTGATTGTGATCCTTTTTAAGAATCGTGTAGCTTGTGATTATGATCTTATGCAATATATTATCATCTAGTCCTTTAATATTAATATACTTAGATATTATTTCACTTCTATCTTGTATAAATAACAACTTATAAATTTTAAAATATTTCTGCCATTTTCAGTAAGCTGCCATGTTTTAAGTGGACCTGCGTGAAAGTTAAAGGGTCATCAGGTGGGAGCCATCCCTACCTCCTCCCTCTTACCCCCTTACCAACACCCAGGCCAGGTCAAGGTAGCAATAAAGAAGAATTACGACACTTTAGCGTCGTCCCTGATGGTGGCCGAGGTCACACTCAGTTAACCAAGTTATCCATGTTGCTCCTACACCTGGCCTCACCTGGTTATCCCCACTCCACTCACCTACATTAACCTGGTCATTCACTCTCTTATCTGGTTACCAACACCTTCCTTACATGGTCACTCACACTCACACTCACCCGGTTACGGACATTTTCATCTACCATTACCTGGTCAATCTCTCACCTGGTTACCCACATCCTCCTCGCCTATCATTACTTGGCCACTCGCTTTCTCACTTGGTTACTAACACCCTCTTCATCTCTCATTACCTGGCCACTAACAGGCTGGTACTATGATAGGTATCCCGTAGCTCGATCGCTACTGCACACTGAGGTCCGGAGTTCGAATCTCCGGTACGGCTGGAAAACATTAGGGACGTGTTTCCATAAGACACCTGATGTCCCTGTCCCTGTCCCTGTTCACCCATCAATATAAAATAGGTACCTGGGTGTTAGTCAACTGGTGTGGGTCTCATCCTGGGACAAAACTAACCTAATTTGCCCGAAATGCTCAGCATAACAAGAGGCTTTCTATATAGTAGTATGTCACTGATGTCAGCTAGGCCTGTATATCTTGTACATATGCTTGTAGAAATATTTATTATTATTATTATTATTATTATTATTATTATTATTATTATTATTATTATTATTATTATTATTACAATTATTATTAAAGTAGATGTTAAGAGGACTTGAACCCCATTGAGTTCAGTACTGGTCTCGACCCTGCAATGTCAGATTTTATCAACCTGGCGAAATAAAGAACAGGGCAAGAGCCAGACAAAAAAAAAAAAACCGGACACATGATCCAATTATACAAAATATGAAATAGATCACTGTCAGTGTAGACCAACTTTCCTGACCCTTAAAATTATGAACTATATTCTGGACTATAAATCTGTCAAGTTTATAAATGCTAGAACTGAAATATGAAATGCGTTGTGCACCAGGCTTAATGACGAGGTTTCCATATTTGGTTTGAAAGTACGGTTACATGGAAGGAATTCTTTGGAGTTAGTCCAATCTTTACACTGGGCAGTATCCCTTAAATGAATGAAAAAAACAAGGACTTCTTGGCCAGTAGTTACTGCATAATTACATTCAATTCAATTCAATTCAATTCAAAGTTTATTCTCTATAAAGATTACAATGTTGAATTTACAGAATTTGGTTGTTGTGTGGTTTACATGTAGTTAAATAATGATTACAGAGTGTACCACTAGAACGCCTAGCATGGCTAGGCATTTCGGGCAGACTTAGTTTAATTCTTTATTTTAAAATATTACAAATTATGAGGTAAGTTGGTATTATGACTAAGTGACTAAATACTAGTTCGTGAGTTTAGCAATGTGAATGCTTTTGTTTTGGCACAGTACATAGTTTCAGCATTGGAGTATCATAGGATTCATTATTTTAAGATTGAGATTAATATTTCTGTTTATGGTCAAATGGGTGAGTGAGTGTAAGTGTGAACCACCAGGTGGTATTCGTGTAGTTAGTTGATGGGGTGTATCAGGGAGATAAGATGTTTTCTAATGGTAGTTTTGAAGGTGACGAATGTGTCTGCAGTTCTAGAGTTCTCAGGTAGGGTGTTCCAGATTTTAGGGCCTTTGACATACATTGAATTTTTGTAAAGGTTTAGTCGGACACGGGGAATGTCGTAGAGATGTGTCTGGTGTTATTTTATGCCTGTGGGTTCTGTCACAACTATCAAGAAAGCGTTTTAGGTCAAGGTTGATATTGGAGTTTAAGGTCCTGAAAATGTAGATTGCACAATAGTAAGTGGGTGTACTGAACAGGGAGTAAGTTTAGATCTATGAAGAGTGGGGAAGGGGTGTTGCCAGGGATGGGATTTAGTGATTATTCTTACTGCAGCTTTTTGTTGGGTTATTATTGGCTTTAGGTGTGTTGCTGCAGTTGATCCCCAAGCACAAATAGCATAGGTGAGGTATGGATATATAAGTGAATGGTATAGTGTGATAAGGGCAGTTTGCGGCACGTAGTATCGTATCTTGGAGAGGATCCCAACCGTTTTGGATACTTTTTTGGTTATGTGTTGGATATGGGTGCTGAAATTCAGGTTGTTGTCAAGGTATAGGCCTAGGAATTTGCCCTCATTATGTCTGGTAATTAGAGTGTTGTCGATCTTAATGTTAATTTGTGCATCTCCTGCTCTGCTACCAAACATAATATAGTAGGTTTTGTCAGTGTTAAGCGTAAGTTTATTGGCTGTCATCCAAGTCGATATTTTGATCAGCTCCTCGTTAACAATGGTGTTGAGGGTGGCAAGATTAGGGTGAGAGATGACATAAGTCATCTCAAATCTCAAATAGATTCTCACTGTATCTAAGAAGGTAAAAGATATCAAAGCATAAACAATAAAAGTGGTTTCCATTTAGGGGTGAGCCTTGATGCTGTCGAAGGGCTCTGGATCCGGGGACTTGGAGCCACCCTCATTCTCTGATCAAGCCTGACTACCACAAATTCCCCAGGCGCTGTAAACGTGTACTTTCATCGATACATTACACTGAGTTTCCAGAGCGGCTGAGAGATGTTCCCTCTGGTGAGTGCTGAGGTTCAGTTCTGCGGCAAAACTTGACAGTTACACCCTAGGTTGAGACACGCAACGCTGGCCATCTTCAGGCCCTCGACAATTTAATCATACTCTATACAATCAACATCGGAATCTGCCACTGGGAGAGATGGGCTGAACTAGTGCAGAATTCAACAAACACGGTGATTTTTTTTTCTAAAATATTTTATTATACTATAAAATTACAATAAACTATGCTGAACATATTAAACAAAATATTATGAACTGTGATAACAAAACGTGTTTTGTAAAGATATACATATGTTGTGCCAGCTTCCGTATTAATGAGGTTGAGTCATGTTTTTCTTGTCTTTAATAATGTTCCAATAAATTATTTAAAAAAAATAATTGCGTAATTTCAAAAAAGTTTGAAAATCCTTCGAGTTTACTCTGTCGAGCCGACCTATTAATTTGACGGATTAGGAAATTCGGCAAATTTTCTTGTTCAACTGAGAAATGGCATGTGAAGTAATGGAAAATTAATATAAATCAGTCCGTCCTCTTAACCACAGACATCATGGTAATGTAAAAGTGAAATGGGTAGGTGGTGACGGAGCCTTGAACAGTTGAAATATGACTGTTTAACATCAGGCGCGTGCAGTGGGTGCTGTTGTTTGTTCGCTGGGCACTTTGTTTTAATTGCCTTTTATCCTATATTTAATTTTTTCGTTGTAACGTAATGTAGCGTACCGTCAAGTAATGTAACCCAACCTAACCTTAGAAATGTGCTGCAAACCCTACATATGTCAGACATAGTTATTAGGAGGATGGTCTGTGCTTTATAATAATTATACGTACATGTTTAAATAATAATAATAATAATTTTATTTCTACATGTACAAGGTATACAGGCCTAGCTGACATCAATGACATACTACTATAGTATACATAGAAAGCCGCTTGTTATGCAGAGTATTTCGGGCAAATTAGGTCACTTTTGTCCAAGGATGCAACTCACACCAGTCGACTAACGCCCAGGTACCCATTGTTACTGATGGGTGAACATGGGCAACCGGTGTAAGGAAACATGCCCGGTGTTTCTACCCTCGTCGGGAATCGAAATCATAAGACAGGAACCCCGATAGAAATCATTTCGATAAATTCTGCAATATTCTAGGTCGTCATTATAAAATGTCACTATGTATACCTATCACTGTACATGAAATAGTGCCAAAATCTGATAACAAATTATTTGTATGATAATAGTTTTGAATGTGGCTGACCTAAATAAAGACACAACAGACCCATGGAACATGCGCGCGCGTGCGCATACACATGCATGTAAGCATGCACACACGCAGGTATAGATGCATGCGTACACACTACACGTACAGAGACGCACCTTCAACACATCTCCAAAGCAACACCCACTTCCCCTTGAACATGGAGGACCTAGCAGCTATCCAGCGGCATGTGGCAAGTGTTCCCCGAGCACCATACCATTCTGTCACCGCCCAGCAGACGGCATCACTAAGCTTTTATACCACCAGAAGTAGTCACAGTGACTGGCTGATGGTTTATCCTCTTACCGTTGCAGTATTCAGGACCAGGCGCCACCGCTAAGATAATCCAGTGGGTAAAATGTGAGAGCGGCAACACAGCCTATGTCACCGAGGAATGGCACATAGCCACTGCTGTCAGCCGCCCGCCCGCCCGCCCTTCCTTACCTGCTTGCGTGATGGCTGTGCTTGCTAGTAAGTTACCTAAGTTAGAGGGCTACCGCCTGCACGTATATCATTAAGGTTATAAATTCACCTACACACTAACGTTCAAGAATACTTTAATTCCCAGAAATAGGACCCCAATGGAAATAAGTCACTTTTTTCTGATTTTTTTGTGGGTTATAATAATATGTTTATTTACTACAAGTACATATACATGGTATACAGGCCTAGCTGATATCAGTGACATACTACTATATAGAAAGCCCCTTGTTATGCTGAGCATTTCGGGCACATATTTATATTATGTATGATTATTGTACTTATGTGTACTTGTGCCTAAATAAACTTACTAGGAAGTGAACTCGAAATGCATACTATACAGCGAAATACACCTCTTGGTGTTGATGCCTTATGACACATAGCTGCATTTTGTAGAAAGCCACGCATATTATGTTCTTATCGAAGTTTAACAATAAAGAAACTTTATCATGGAATTCGCTTTTTAATACATTATTTGCAAGCAGTTAAATGAATTATTGCATTATGGGGAGCGCTGAACGTCCTCTCGTTCTCCGGGTCCCGTCCACCCTCTCGTATAATATATTCTGGCTCCCATCCCTTCGTGCTTCTGTGTGACTGGTTAATGGTCAAAGTCGGACCGATACGACGTCATGAGTTTCATTCTCCCATGTGCGGGTTATTTGTGTATTGAGGTTCGGACCAAGGGAAAGGGAACACAGGTCTAATTCCTTGAATCAAGATCCCCTCACTGGCATCAAGGAACCTCCCTTGACCGGAAAATCATACACCATCAATGTTACAGATATATTATGTATAAATGGCTTAGAAAACCAGCAAGTTGATAAATGAGACACTTGTGCAACATTTGGGTACTCATTTGTTGCACAAGCGTATAATTTATAAGATACATTCTGATAAATGAGACGCTTGTACAATGACTGGCGAAGGTTGATTAAGAAAGCTATATTGGATATAGTTATTTGTAGTAGGCAAAATTAGTCTTTTTTTTTTTCCAGAAAATTTTGGAAATATCCCTCACACATGAACCATGAAATGCATAAAACTAAGTTGGCAAATTCCCTCGAAGAGGGAGTCTATTAAATAATAAATTAGGACTGTCCACTTGCTGCGAAGAATTTCAGTTAACCTTCAGAATCTTCTTTCTTGGATATAACCTGATTACCTCACATTCGTAGGTGCTGTATGATCCGTAAGGGTTTAGCGCTTTCTCCTGGTAATAATTCTAGGTTTAATTCCATATAATTCACCATATAAAAGAAGCTTGTCTTATGCTTCAGTTGATAGCCACCTCAGTTCACAGACCATGACTCCATCCCCGTCACGAGTAGAAATGTTGGCCATGTTTCCTTCCACTCACTGCGCCTGTTCACCTAGCAGTAAGGAGGCGTTAGCCGACTGATGTGAGTCGCATCCTGGGGAAGAGGATTAAAGGGCCCCAGTGAAATAAGACAAACAGTCCTCGATAATAACCTGACACTTACTAACTTACTAACCGGGTTAATAATCTTAACAAAATCTGCTTCAACTTCCTTTAGTTAGTCCTCATGTGATGCCTGCTTGACTAAATAAACCAAAGAAAACGTCTGACGTATAACTTTTACAAATTAGAGATATTTATTTAGGTTCAAATAAGGAAAGTAAGTTTTATTCAGGTTAAGTTTAATTAATTAGTACATGCACACTTTATGGAACTTATTATATCTTAAACAAGCCCTTCATTTGAACAGAATTTACTTTTATTGTAATAAGAAGCGCACTAAACCCACAGGAGCCATATAGCTCCTGGAGGGAGAATAATTTGTTGGGATTAATTTAACCCAGAGCGTTAGTAACCCAGTAAAATCCTATTTTAAAGTAAGTATATCATGGGGGCTGTCGGTCTTATTTTCATTGGGTCCTTTATTCTTTTTCCTCAGGTGTAAGGAAACATGCACAACATGACTCACGAAATCGTAATAGTACGATTACAAACAAATCACGGAACAGGTGGCAAGTGAGTCCTAACACTCACAGTTCAGTGTATTAACCACTCAGCCAGCTGGCTCTAACAAGATTCATCCTACTACGTATGTTTCTATACACTATGCATAGGGAATATATACATACATATACATACATACATATACTCTGATGCTATGGATATTATAGTAACCCCTTCTCCTGTAGACATTTACTAAAAAAGAGAAGAAAAACTTTATAAAACTGGGATGCTTGAATGTGCGTGGATGTAGTGCGGATGACAAGAAACAGATGATTGTTGATGTTATGAATGAAAAGAAGTTGGATGTCCTGGCCCTAAGCGAAACAAAGCTGAAGGGGGTAGGGGAGTTTCGGTGCGGGGGAAATAAATGGGATTAAATCTGGAGTATCTGAGAGAGTTAGAGCTAAGGAAGGGGTAGCAGTAATGTTGAAGGATCAGTTATGGAAGGAGAAAAGAAAATATGAATGTGTAAATTCAAGGATTATGTGGATTAAAGTAAAAGTTGGATGCGAAAAGTGGGTCATAATAAGCGTGTATGCACCTGGAGAAGAGAGGAATGTAGAGGAGAGAGAGATTTTGGGAGATGTTAAGTGAATGTATAGGAACCTTTGAACCAAGTGAGAGAGTAATTGTGGTAGGGGACCTGAATGCTAAAGTAGGAGAAACTTTTAGAGAGGGTGTGGTAGGTAAGTTTGGGGTGCCAGATGTAAATGATAATGGGAGCCCTTTGATTGAACTTTGTATAGAAAGGGGTTTAGTTATAGGTAATACATATTTTAAGAAAAAGAGGATAAATAAGTATACAAGATATGATGTAGGGCGAAATGACAGTAGTTTGTTGGATTATGTATTGGTAGATAAAAGACTGTTGAGTAGACTTCAGGATGCACATGTTTATAGAGGGGCCACAGATATATCAGATCACCTTTTAGTTGTAGCTACACTGAGAGTAAAAGGTAGATGGGATACAAGGAGAATATAAGCATCAGGGAAGAGAGAGGTGAAGGTTTATAAACTAAAAGAGGAGGCAGTTAGGGTAAGATATAAACAGCTATTGGAGGATAGATGGGCTAATGAGAGCATAGGCAATGGGGTCGAAGAGGTATGGGGTAGGTTTAAAAATGTAGTGTTAGAGTGTTCAGCAGAAGTTTGTGGTTACAGGAAAGTGGGTGCGGGAGGGAAGTGGAGCGATTGGTGGAATGATAATGTAAAGAGAGTAGTAAGGGAGAAAAAGTTAGCATATGAGAAGTTTTTACAAAGTAGAAGTGATGCAAGGAGGGAAGAGTATATGGAGAAAAAGAGAGAGGTTAAGAGAGTGGTGAAGCAATGTAAAAAGAGAGCAAATGAGAGAGTGGGTAGATGGGATACAAGGAGAATAGAAGCATCAGGGAAGAGAGAGGTGAAGGTTTATAAACTAAAAGAGGAGGCAGTTAGGGTAAGATATAAACAGCTATTGGAGGATAGATGAGCTAATGAGAGCATAGGCAATGGGGTCGAGGAGGTATGAGGTAGGTTTAAAAATGTAGTGTTAGAGTGTTCAGCAGAAGTTTATGGTTACAGGAAAGTGGGTGCGGGAGGGAAGTGGAGCGATTGGTGGAATGATGATGTAAAGAGAGTAGTAAGGGAGAAAAGGTTAGCATATGAGAAATTTTTACAAAGTAGAAGTGATGCAAGGAGGGAAGAGTATATGGAGAAAAAGAGAGAGGTTAAGAGAGTGGTGAAGCAATGTAAAAAGAGAGCAAATGAGAGAGTGGGTGAGATGTTATCAACAAATTTTGTTGAAAATAAGAAAAAGTTTTCGAGTGAGATTAACAAGTTAAGGAAGCCTAGAGAACAAATGGATTTGTCAGTTAAAAATAGGAGAGGAGAGTTATTAAATGGAGAGTTAGAGGTATTGGGAAGATGGAGGGAATATTTTGAGGAATTGTTAAATGTTGATGAAGATAGGGAAGCTGTGATTTCGTGTATAGGGCAAGGAGGAATAACATCTTGTAGGAGTGAGGAAGAGCCAGTTGTGAGTGTGGGGGAAGTTCGTGAGGCAGTAGGTAAAATGAAAGGAGGTAAGGCAGGTGGGATTGATGGGATAAAGATATAAATGTTAAAAGCAGGTGGGGATAAAGTTTTGGAGTGGTTGGTGCAATTATTTAATAAATGTATGGAAGAGGGTAAGGTACCTAGGGATTGGCAGAGAGCATGCATAGTTCCTTTGTATAAAGGCAAAGGGGACAAAAGAGAGTGCAAAAATTATAGGGGGATAAGTCTGTTGAGTATACCTGGTAAAGTGTATGGTAGAGTTATTATTGAAAGAATTAAGAATAAGACGGAGAATAGGATAGCAGATGAACAAGGAGGCTTTAGGATAGGTAGGGGGTGTGAGGACCAGGTGTTTACAGTGAAACATATAAGTGAACAGTATTTAGATAAGGCTAAAGAGGGTTTTGTGATATTTTTGGATTTGGAAAAGGCGTATGACAGGGTGGATAAGGGGGCAATGTGGCAGATGTTGCAGGTGTATGGTGTAGGAGGTAGGTTACTGAAAGCAGTGAAGAGTTTTTACGAGGATAGTGAGGCTCAAATTAGAGTATGTAGGAAAGAGGGAGATTATTTCCCAGTAAAAGTAGGCCTTAGACAAGGATGTGTGATGTCACCGTGGTTGTTTAATATATTTATAGATGGGGTTGTAAGAGAAGTAAATGCGAGGGTCTTGGCAAGAGGCGTGGAGTTAAAAGATAAAGAATCACACATAAAGTTAGAGTTGTCACAGTTGCTCTTTGCTGATGACACTGTGCTCTTGGGAGATTCTGAAGAGAAGTTGCAGAGGTTGGTGGATGAATTGGGTAGGGTATGCAAAAGAAGAAAATTAAAAGTGAATACAGGAAAGAGTAAGGTTATGAGGATAAAAAGATTAGGTGATGAAAGATTGGATATCAGATTGGAAGGAAGGAGGGGTAGGGGTCGGCCTAGGAAAGGTTGGAGGGAAGGGGTAAAGGAGGTTTTGTGTGCGAGGGGCTTGGACTTCCAGCGGGCATGCGTGAGCGTGTTTGATAGGAGTGAATGGAGACAAATGGTTTTTAATACTTAACGTGCTGTTTGAGTGTGAGCAAAGTAACATTTATGAAGGGATTCAGGGAAACCGGCAGGCCGGACTTGAGTCCTGGAGATGGGAAGTACAGTGCCTGCACTCTGAATGAGGGGTGTTAATGTTGCAGTTTAAAAACTGTAGTGTAAAGCACCCTTCTGGCAAGACAGTGATGGAGTGAATGATGGTGAAAGTTTTTCTTTTTCGGGCCACCCTGCCTTGGTGGGAATCGGCCAGTGTGTTAATAATATATATATATATATATATATACATATATATATATATATATATATATATATATATATATATATATATATATATATATATATATATATATATATATATATATATATATATATATATATATATATATATATATACCTGGAGTTTACCTGAAGAGAGTTCCGGGGGTCAACGCCCCCGCGGCCCGGTCTGTGACCAGGCCTCCTGGTGGATCAGAGCCTGATCAACCAGGCTGTTGCTGCTGGCTGCACGCAAACCAACGTACGAGCCACAGCCCGGCTGGTCAGGAACCGACTTTAGGTGCTTGTCCAGTGCCAGCTTGAAGACTGCCAGGGGTCTGTTGGTAATCCCCTTATGTATGCTGGGAGGCAGTTGAACAGTCTCGGGCCCCTGACACTTATTGTATGGTCTCTTAACGTGCTAGTGACACCCCTGCTTTTCATTGGGGGATGTATATATATATATATACATATATATATATATATATATATATATATATATATATATATATATATATATATATATATATATATATATATTATTTTTTTTATTATCACACTGGCCGATTCCCACCAAGGCAGGGTGGCCCGAAAAAGAAAAACTTTCACCATCATTCACTCCATCACTGTCTTGCCAGAAGGGTGCTTTACACTACAGTTTTTAAACTGCAACATTAACACCCCTCCTTCAGAGTGCAGGCACTGTACTTCCCATCTCCAGGACTCAAGTCCGGCCTGCCGGTTTCCCTGAATCCCTTCATAAATGTTACTTTGCTCACACTCCAACAGCACGTCAAGTATTAAAAACCATTTGTCTCCATTCACTCCTATCAAACACGCTCACGCATGCCTGCTGGAAGTCCAAGCCCCTCGCACACAAAACCTCCTTTACCCCCTCCCTCCAACCTTTCCTAGGCCGACCCCTACCCCGCCTTCCTTCCACTACAGACTGATACACTCTTGAAGTCATTCTGTTTCGCTCCATTCTCTCTACATGTCCGAACCACCTCAACAACCCTTCCTCAGCCCTCTGGACAACAGTTTTGGTAATCCCGCACCTCCTCCTAACTTCCAAACTACGAATTCTCTGCATTATATTCACACCACACATTGCCCTCAGACATGACATCTCCACTGCCTCCAGCCTTCTCCTCGCTGCAACATTCATCACCCATGCTTCACACCCATATAAGAGCGTTGGTAAAACTATACTCTCATACATTCCCCTCTTTGCCTCCAAGGACAAAGTTCTTTGTCTCCACAGACTCCTAAGTGCACCACTCACTCTTTTTCCCTCATCAATTCTATGATTCACCTCATCTTTCATAGACCTATCTGCTGACACGTCCACTCCCAAATATCTGAATACGTTCACCTCCTCCATACTCTCTCCCTCCAATCTGATATTCAATCTTTCATCACCTAACCTTTTTGTTATCCTCATAACCTTACTCTTTCCTGTATTCACCTTTAATTTTCTTCTTTTGCACACCCTACCAAATTCATCCACCAATCTCTGCAACTTCTCTTCAGAATCTCCCAAGAGCACAGTGTCATCAGCAAAGAGCAGCTGTGACAACTCCCACTTTGTGTGTGATTCTTTATCTTTTAACTCCACGCCTCTTGCCAAGACCCTCGCATTTACTTCTCTTACAACCCCATCTATAAATATATTAAACAACCACGGTGACATCACACATCCTTGTCTAAGGCCTACTTTTACTGGGAAAAAATTTCCCTCTTTCCTACATACTCTAACTTGAGCCTCACTATCCTCGTAAAAACTCTTCACTGCTTTCAGTAACCTACCTCCTACACCATACACTTGCAACATCTGCCACATTGCCCCCCTATCCACCCTGTCATACGCCTTTTCCAAATCCATAAATGCCACAAAGACCTCTTTAGCCTTATCTAAATACTGTTCACTTATATGTTTCACTGTAAACACCTGGTCCACACACCCCCTACCTTTCCTAAAGCCTCCTTGTTCATCTGCTATCCTATTTTCCGTCTTACTCTTAATTCTTTCAATTTTAACTCTACCATACACTTTACCAGGTATACTCAACAGACTTATCCCCCTATAATTTTTGCACTCTCTTTTATCCCCTTTGCCTTTATACAAAGGAACTATGCATGCTCTCTGCCAATCCCTAGGTACCTTACCCTCTTCCATACATTTATTAAATAATTGCACCAACCACTCCAAAACTATATCCCCACCTGCTTTTAACATTTCTATCTTTATCCCATCAATCCCAGCTGCCTTACCCCCTTTCATTTTACCTACCTATATATATATATATATATATATATATATATATATATATATATATATATATATATATATGTCGTGCCGAATATGCAAAACTGGTCAATTAGCAAGAACTCATTTAAAATTAAGTCCTTTCTAAAATTTTCTCTTATACGTTTAAAGATATATTTTTTTCATTAATGTTAATGTAAAAATTTTTAATTTTGCACCAAAAGAATCTTAGAAAACTTACCTAACCTTATTATAACAAGAACAATTTATTTTAGCCTAACCCAACTATATATATTTTAGATTTGCTTACAATAATTTAATACTAAAGAAACAAAGTTAAATATATTTTTCTCGTTAGGTTCAGAATGATTTTGGCGAAATTATTGCATACACAAATTTTCGCTTGTCCTATATGGCAAGATGAACGTTGCTATTTAAGCCAAGATCGCAAATTCTGCCTATTCGGCACGACATATATATATATATATATATACATATATATATATATATATATATATATATATATATATATATATATATATATATATATATATATATATATATATATATATATATCCATAGCATCAAATACGCAGCAATTTATCCACTCAGCCGAACTCCAGACAAATATGGGCGCCTAACCAAAGCTAGATCACCCAACCCAGGATGGGGCTAGGATCACCAGGCTTGTGGTAAGTTATTTCATCAAATCCTACCACAGGCAGTGAATTCCTCCCATTCTCTAGACGCTTTATGACCCCTACGGGTTTGACACTCGCATGATTAATAATGGGGTGACTACAGGAAAAGGGCTCTTAGTCCTAGAAATTTGAGCTATGTCAAAAAGCATTTACTCGGATTACAACCTAACAGAAGTTCAGACCTGCATAATGACCTTAGCAAAATGCATTCCATCATGAGTGGCATCCACATTAGACTATTTAATAGCCTCCAAGATGATATAAACCAAATCTTTCAGTGGGCCACTGACTTCAGTATGAAGTTCAATGAGGACAAATACCAATTAGCACGTTATGGTAAAGTTAAGGAAATAAGAACAAGCTCAAAGTAGAAGACAAACTTAAATCACTCAATAGAGCAAAAATCATTATAATGTGAGACTTGGGAGTAATAATGTCAGAGGATCTCAGTTTCAAGGTGCACAATTTTGTGAGAAAAATGATAGGCTGGATACTGAGAACTTTTAAAACAAGAGAGGCCAAGCCAAATACTTTTCAGGTGACTCGTCCTCTCTCAGATGGAATATTGTTCTATACTAATGACCTCCGTCACGTCAGGAGAAATTGCAGGTGTGTTTTTGTACTCGAAGTTTTGACTATGGCTCATAACATAGTGCTAAACTTTGAATCATTACTAATGAAGACTCAAAGTTCCTTCTCCCTAATCTAGAGTTTCCAAACATTATAAATTATTTTTTAAGCTGTTTCATGCAAAAATTAATGTATAGAGAACCTTTACACCTTGTATAGCCATAATTACTTGGAGCGCTTGAAATCCCTCGACTTTTACCCTACAGAATGAAGGCGAGAAAGATGTATTGTATACACCTGGAAGATTCTAGAGGTATTGGCTCCCAACCCGCACATCAAAATCACTACTTATGAGAGTATGAAGCTGGACCATAACATCTGTGTGCCTTCACAAACATTGTGCAAATTTATATTACTGTTTAAAAAACCAATTGAAAATTTCCTCAGTAAAAGTTTTCTTGATTACTGCATGTTGTCAAGTCTGGACCTCCAGATTCTATTCCAGCAAGAAGTGTCCCCACATTCTAATATAAGACTAAACTATAGTCTCACAGAACTTCCAACAAAACTAAGCTTGTTAATCAATAATGATATATAAATCCGAGTTGGATTAGCTGTATAGGTGTTATACAAGTAGTTACAGTAGCCTGATATACATTTTTAATAGCGCGATATTTAATATGTGTGGAGTGTATCGGTAAATAATCGTCAAATTCATAGTAGCTATGATTGTTACTGGCGGACGTACGATGTAGGTTTCTTGGAATATATATGAGTTAGTTAATAAGTGATGAATAATGCAGAAAACTGTAATTATTTTTTCCAAAGAAGTTTTGAAGATATATTATTCCCTCTATACCCAAAACATCCAAATGATATAGGTACATGGTGGGGCATGGCAACAAGGCGCATTTCTGAATACATTCAAGTCTAGATAATTTTTAATGACATAACCACATGAAAGATTAGATGGTTATACCAATGTCCGTGACCACCCACACAACCCTCATACTGTCTCCAGAAACATTAAACCAAGTTACCACAGTGATCAGTGTGTCATTGACAGGCGGCGCAGATTCCACAGTCCCCCCCGACCCACCTTCATTTTCTCCCACATCCACACTGGTGCAGTGAGAAAGTCGGCAGTCATGGAGTTTTGGATAAAGCTAATGCATTCTGGGGTTTTCGTATGTTACGTATATGGACTCTATTATGACGTTAAACCTCCTGCAGGATCAGAGTACGAATCTGTGTTCTGGGCGATGGGTGGAAGGTTCAAATATCTGACATTTATTGACGCGGTGAGTAGAGTGACGTTAGTATTGTGTACCGGTGTGCTTGGGGTGACTACTTAGCCCTCACATACACTGCCTGTGGTATCTTAATTAACTTTTTTCACACAATTCACCTAAGTTCGATAACACTTCTTCTCATTCTTGAAAAATATCCTTCACTCGCCTATTACTAAGAGCATACCTGTATTGTAATAATTTGACGTCATAGTATTCCACCATTACGTTAATTAAGCTTATTGTACGAGAAAATATTTGCTTATTAATCGAGATGTGCAGTATAAATGGTTTCAACTATAATTCTAGACATAAGTAGAAGTGTCTTTGTGGTATTTTCATTTTAGGTGGTTTAGAATTCTGAAAAAAAAAATCCATTCTCTATTACCTGAAAAAAGCCTATTTGATTTTATATACTGAATAGGCTTAGAATTGTAAAGATAATATATATTTATGCAAATATTTTGTTATTGTTAAAGTGCTTTTTAACAAGCTGAAGGAGGAATATGTGAGAAATAAAGTTTGGAAGAATATGGGTGATCCTGGAGAGTGAGACGTCAACAAACTTGCTGCCACCAGCTGACCGCCTCCAACCTTAACATTTAACGTTCTTCATAACCCCATTTACGTATAACTCAGGACATTTATTAAGAAACGTTTAGTGGTTCTTCAGTCCTAATACAGAGGCAACCTATAAAGGAGCATCTCTGTATTAGGACTCTGTATAGTCCTTGTGGCTTAGCGCTTCTTTTTGATTATAATAATGTATTAGGACTGAATAACAAATACACTGAGCTGTACGAAAGTGTCTACCCAACATCATAATAGGTATCATTTCGTACCATTTACTGCCTAAGATTCGAGGGCCACAATGGAAATAATTCACATTTACTATTTTGGGTTATCGTAGGTAATTTATACATGTTACTATGTATGATAATTTGTATAACTTTGTGTGTATGTATACATTAATAAACTTCATTGTTTTTATTTTTTTCAGTTATCAAGAAAGTCAGTCAGCTTTTATTTAGGTTCTTTAAGCAGGTTTAGCTTTGTACAATTATTTTATATATGAGCATGTGTAAATTAATCTAGAATAAGCCAGTAAAGTCAAGCACCGTGACTTATTTCAGTTATTTTCAAGATCTTAAGATATTTATGGTCGAACACAAAAAAAGTAGGCCGACCCCTTCTCTGACTGCTAATTACCCAACTCCTACATGGCTCCTACCATAACCTCTGAAATAGTGTAAATTATTAAATCACTATCCACCATTATGTACAAGAAACTTGTTTTATCTTCACCCATTTTAGTAATTTTATCACTTGAAGCTGTATGGCCCGTGTGGTTTAGCGCTTCTTTCTTGATTTTAATAATTATCACTTGAAGGACACATTTCACCAAACTGCTTCAAAAGAGCCAGGGTAACGGTTTATCCCCAAAGTTGGTGATGAAATTAATGTTAGCAATTACAGGTCTGTCTTTAATAACAGTTCTATAAAATAACATACTGAATGATGCAATTGTAAATATGCTTGAGAGTTTATGCAGCTTTAAAAAAAGAGACAAGTATCATTTTCGAGTTTTTATTAAATGTTGGTTGTACAGGTACATAAGTAGGTGTGGTTGGATGTGAATTACACCTTCATGGCATGGGCCAGTAGACCTAGTTCACGTATTGTATTACCTCACTGCTCTTATTTTTAACAAATAGACAACTGCATGTTGTAATAAATAGCACTTGTTGAATACCCAACCTATTAAACTAGATGTTACCCAAGGTAGTATCCTGGGTCCTCATCTCTTCCTTTCTACATAAGTAACTCTCCAAATGCCACCGACTTTTATAGGCCAGTACTCTTATTGATGACACAACCAATACCTTATGCTCTGACCATCCCCTGACTTTAAATACTATAGTTAATGCTAAATTGTGACAGCAGCTGACAAGGAATGATAAAAATAGTCCAGAAAACAGAAGAGCTTTTATTCATAGAGGTACTCAGTATTTTGTTCACATGTAGGGAATTTTCTCCAGCAAGTCAGATTCGCTTAACAGTTCACTACATGTGAAGAAAATGTCATGTGTCTATAATTGAAGGTTTCTTTGTTTTCTTGTGTCTTTTTATCACTTCTATAGTTAATGAAGAATTACAGAGATCTTCACTAAAATGATAACAAGTAAACTCACTCTTAATATAGAAAAAATATTCTATGGACAATTAAACCATGTCCACAGTTATTGATGAATATTAATGACTCCAAAGTTCAGTTTAACATCTTTATTATGCACCCCATACCCATCCTGTGGGTGGTAGTCAAAAGATTACAGAGGTACATAATGGGTCCAGGGACTGGACTCCAAAGTTATGATAGCTGAACTAGTTACAAAGGTAATGAACTCCAGGTAGATCCGGTCACAATCATGGCAAGTTACAAAGGTAATGAACCATTAACACTCCTATACATGGTTACAATCATGAACAAATTACAAAGTAATGAGCCACTGATACGTCCACACCCAGTCACAATTGTATTGAGTTATAAATACAAATATTAAGTGGGTCATACACCCACACGAGCGCGTGTGCGCGCACATACATAACATAATGGAGGGGATAGACTCAGAAGCGTCCTTGTTTGCAGATGTGAAGCTAATGAGGAGAATTAAATCGGTCGAGGATCAGGCAGGACTACAGTGACCTGGACAGGTTACAAGCCTGGTCCAACAACTGGCTCCTTGAATTTAACCCTGCCAAATGCAAAGTCATGAAGATTGAGGGAGGGCAAAGAAGACCGCAGACACAGTATAGTCTAGGTGGCCAAAGACTGCAAACCTCACTCAAGGAAAAAGACCTTGGCGTGAGTATAACACCGAGCACATCTCCAGAGGCGCACATCAATCAGATAACTGCTGCAGCGTATGGGCGTCTGACAAACCTAAGGATAGCGTTCCGATACCTCAGTAAAGAATTGTTCAAAACTCTGTACACCATTTATGTTAGACCCATACTGAAGTATGCAGCACCAGTTTGGAGTCCACACCTGGTCAAGCACGTCAAGAAATTAGAGAAAGTGCAAAGGTTTGCTAAGGGGATTGTCCCACGAAGAAAGGTTAAGGGAAATCGGCCTGACGACACTGGAGGACAGGAGGGTCAGGGGAGACATGATAACGACATATAAAATACTGCACGAAACACCAACGTCAAAGACCTGGGAGTGATTATGTCGGAGGATCTCACCTTCAAGGACCAAAACATTGTATCAATCGCATCTGCTAGAAAAATGACAGGATGGATAATGAGAACCTTCAAAACTAGGGAGGCCAAGCCCATGATGACACTCTTCAGGTCACTTGTTCTATCTAGGCTGGAATATTGCTGCACTCTAACAGCACCTTTCAAGGCAGGTGAAATTGCTGACCTAGAAAATGTACAGAGAACTTTCACGGCGCGCATAACGGAGATAAAACACCTCAATTACTGGGAGCGCTTGAGGTTTCTAAACCTGTATTCCCTGGAACGCAGGAGGGAGAGATACATGATTATATACACCTGGAAAATCCTAGAGGGACTAGTACCGAACTTGCACACGAAAATCACTCACTACGAAAGCAAAAGACTTGGCAGACGATGCACCATCCCCCCAATGAAAAGCAGGGGTGTCACTAGCACGTTAAGAGACCATACAATAAGTGTCAGGGGCCCGAGACTGTTCAACTGCCTCCCAGCATAAATAATAGGAGTCCTCAGGTTGTTCTTCAACTCTATACATCCTTGGTTAGGCCTCATTTAGATTATGCTGCACAGTTTTGGTCACCGTATTACAGAATGGATATAAATTCTCTGGAAAATGTACAAAGGAGGATGACAAAGTTGATCCCATGTATCAGAAACCTTCCCTATGAGGATAGACTAAGGGCCCTGAAACTGCACTCTCTAGAAAGACGTAGAATTAGGGGGGATATGATTGAGGTGTATAAATGGAAGACAGGAATAAATAAAGGGGATGTAAATAGTGTGCTGAAAATATCTAGCCTAGACAGGACTCGCAGCAATGGTTTTAAGTTGGAAAAATTCAGATTCAGGAAGGATATAGGAAAGTACTGGTTTGGTAATAGAGTTGTGGATGAGTGGAACAAACTCCCAAGTACCGTTATAGAGGCTAGAACGTTGTGTAGCTTTAAAAATAGGTTGGATAAATACATGAGTAGATGTGGGTGGGTGTGAGTTAGACGTGATAGCTTGTGCTACCAGGTCGGTTGCCGTGTTCCTCCCTTAAGTCAATGTGACCTGACCTGACTAGGTTGGGTGCATTGGCTTAAGCCGGTAGGAGACTTGGACCTGCCTCGCATGGGCCAGTAGGCCTTCTGCAGTGTTCCTTCGTTCTTATGTTCTTATGTTCTTATAAGGGGGATTACCAACAGACCCATGGCAGTCTTCAAGCTGGCACTGGACAAGCACCTAAAGTCAGTTCCTGATCAGCCGGGCTGTGGCTCGTACGTTGGTTTGCGTGCAGCCAGCAGCAACAGCCTGGTTGATCAGGCGCTGATCCACCAGGAGGCCTGGTCACAGACCGGGCCGCGGGGGCGTTGACCCCCGAAACTCTCTCCAGGTAAACTCCAGGAATAGACAAGGTGGACAAAGACAGGATGTTCCAGAGATGGGACACAGAAACAAGGGGTCACAATTGGAAGTTGAAGACTCAGATGAGTCAAAGGGATGTTAGGAAGTATTTCTTCAGTCATAGAGTTGTCAGGCAGTGGAACAGCCTAGAAAGTGACGTAGTGGAGGTGGGAACCATACATAGTTTTAAGATGAGGTTTGATAAAGCTCATGGAGCAGGGAGGGAGAGGTCCCAGTAGCAATCAGTGAAGAGGTGGGGGCAGGAGCTATGACTCAACCCCTGCAACCACAAATAGGTGAGTACACACATGGTAATGCTTTATTTACAGCTAGCAAAGTTAGGATATTTCCCCAGAATCCTCTGTAATATACTACACCTACCATTCAACTTACGACCTGCTCGACATACAACCATGTTTTCTATGCCAAATTTCAGGGAAATAAACAATTGTTTGTGTTGTACAGTGTTTATCCTAAACCTTACAGTATAAAATATAGTACTAACAGCATAAAAAGTAAAAAATGAAATACCAAAATAAAACAATAAAATAAAGTCATTACAAAAATGTGATGTTGATATTCTGTAGTAAGGTTTGACTTACGTCCATTTCAACTTACGACTGTGGATAAAATAAACCATACCACGGGTGGGGTTTGAACCCGCGGTCAGAGTCTTAAAACTCCAGACCGTCGCGTTAGCCACTGTCATTACGATTTCATGAGTCGTGGATAAAATACTTTGCCATTTCTTGAACATTTCTGAGCGAGTTGTCTCTAAATTTATTAATTTTATTGCACTCCAGTACATAATGATGTAGGGTGTGACAGTAGTCCATCTGGCAAAGTTTACATTTCGTTTGGTCTACATCTGGTGGTGGTGGTTTAACCTGCCAAAGATACTTTTAACCCAGCCAGAGCCAGGCAGTAGTGACATCCAAGAGTCTGCTTATCTTGTTGGATGCATCATAGACTCCAAAGTAGAGAAAAAGAATAAGAAAAAATATGATTTTGTTTGGATTTTTAACCTGGAGGGTTAGCTACCCAAGATAATCCAATAAAGTCAGTGTGTTGTCAGGAAATGTCTGTCATAGTTTCATTGCAGTCCTTTAAGCTTATCTCCCAGGATACACCACACAGTGATCAACTAACACCTGGGCATGTACTTACTGCTAGGTGAACAGGGCAGCAAGTGTAAAGAAATGTGTGCAATGTTTCATCCATGCCTGGAAGCAAACTGTGGACTCTCAGTTTAAGAGCTGAGGATGCTATCCTCAGAACCACAAACTCATAGATAATAAATCAAAATTTAATGCCCATAACCAGCTTGTTTAAAAATTTAGCAAATACTTAAAGTATACTCTACAAAATTTGCTGTTACATATGTCTCCCACTCTGCATTCATTTCCCTATACCTCACTTAAAAAAATTGTGCTTGGTGCTTCCACACCTGTTCACCTCAAGCCAATTATCACACAGCAAAGGGAAGCTTTTAGGTAATACACTATGCCCTTATTCAAATCCCTAACTCTCTTAAATATAGTTGCTGTACTGTATATACAGCCTCTCCTCACTTAATGACGGAGTTCCATTCCTAAGATCACACTGGTAAACAAATTTGTCGCTAAGTAAGGAGCATACTATAATAGTAGTGGGTTTGTGTCAATCATCTTTCCATTTTTGATATTGTTTTAATGTCACCTTTGCACCATTTATAACATTTTTAGTATATTTTTAAATGTTTATACAGTACAGCCTCGCCTCACTTAGCGATGTATTCATTTACCGACAACTCAAACTTATGACGGGCTCTCTGACTAGTATGCATATCTTAATAATGTACATTAGAGCTGATTTTCTCTATTCTGTTTATTACAATACATATATACAGTACACTGCTGTATAAACATTTAAAAATACATATACCAGAAATGTTATAAATGGTACAGAGGTGACATTAAAAGAATATCAGAGATAGTTGACACAAACCCACAACCATCATAGAATGCTCCTCACTTAGTGACGAATTTGTTTACCGATGTGGTCTTAGTAACAGAATTCCGTCGGGTGAGGACAGGCTGTAGTGTACTGTATATTATAATAAACAGAATAAAGGAAATCAGTTCTAATGTATATTATTTAGGTATGGATACTGGTCAAAGAGCCCATTGTAAGTATGAGTCATTGGTAAATGAGTATGTTGCTAAGTGAGGAGAGGCTGTATACTGTTTGCTGTACATCTTCAAAACACTATACAGTGGACCCTCCCTTTTCATTGGGCTCTGTTTTCATGAATTTCAGTTATCACTAACTTTTTTCGTAAAAATACAGTGGACCCCCGCATAACGATTACCTCCGAATGCGACCAATTATGTAAGTGTATTTATGTAAGTGCGTTTGTACGTGTATGTTTGGGGGTCTGAAATGGACTAATCTACTTCACAATATTCCTTATGGGAATAAATTCGGTCAGTACTGGCACCTGAACATACTTATGGAGTGAAAAAATATCGTTAACCAGGGGTCCACTGTATTGGCTCAGTTTTCGTTACTTTCCTTCGTTCTCGTCGGTGCTGCGGTACTTGTCCGAGTGCCACACACACACACAGCCTCCCAGATAACATCTCTCCATGGGTCCTGAGAGAGGGAGCAGAGGTGCTTTGTGTACCACTAACAACTATCTTCAGTACACCTATTGAAACAGGACAGCTACCGGAAGACTGGAAGACAGCAAATGTAGTCCAAATTTTTATAAAAGGAGACAGACATGAAGCATTAAACTACAGACCAGTGTCACTGACGTGTATAGTATGCAAGGTCATGGAGAAAATTATCAGAAGAGTGGTGGAGCACCTAGAGAGGAATGAGCTTATCAACGACAGCCAGTACGGTTTCAGGGATGGGAAATCCTGTGTCACAAACCTACTGGAGTTCTATGACAGGGTGACAACTGTAAGACAAGAGAGAGAGGGGTGGGTAGATTACATTTTCTTGGACTGTAAGAAGGCGTTTGACAGTTCCACACAAGAGATTAGTGCGGAAGCTGGAGGACCAGGCAGGGATAACAGGGAAGGCACTACAGTGGATCAGGGAATACGTGTCAGGAAGACAACAGCGAGTCATGGTACTTAGTGAGGTGTCAGAGTGGGCGCCTGTAATGAGTGGGGTGCAACAGGAGTCAGTCCTAGGGCCGGTGCTGTTTCTGGTACGTATTTGTGAATGACATAACGGAAGGAATAGAATCCAAGTGTCCCTGTTTGCAGATGATGTGAAGTTAATGAGTAGAATTTAATCAGATGAGGACCAGGCAGAACTACAAAGGGATCTGGACAGACTGCAGGCCTGGTCCAGCAACTGGCTTCTGGAGTTCAACCCCACCAAGTGCAAAGTAATGAAGATTGGGGAAGGGCTAAGAAGACCATGGATGGAGTACAGTCTAGGGAGCCAGAGCCTACAAACCTCACTCAAGGAAAAGGATCTTGGTTTGTGTATAACACCTGGCACATCTCCGGAGGCGCACATCAACCAAATAACTGCTGCAGCATTCAGGCGCCTAGCAAACCTAAGAACAGTAGTCTGACATCTAAATAAGGACTCATTCAGGACCCTATACAATGTGTATGTTAGGCCCACATTGGAATATGCAGTGCCAGTTTGGAACCCTCGCCTAGCCAAGCATGTAAGGAAACTAAAGAAAGTGCAAAAGCTTGCAACAAGACTAGTCCCGGAGCTAAGGGGTATGTCCTACAAGGAGAGGTTAAGGGAAATCGACCTGACGACACTGGAAGACAGGAGAGATGGGGGGGGGGATATGATAACGATATATAAAATACTGAGAGGTATAGACAAGGTGGACAGAGACAGGATGTTCCAGAGATGGGACACAGCAACAAGGGATCACAGTTGGAAGCTGAAGACTCGGATGAATCACAGGGATGTTAGGAAGTATTTCTTCAGTCACAGAGTTGTCAGGAAGTGGAATAGCCTGGGTAGTGATGTAGTGGAGGCAGGATCCATACATAGCTTTATGAAGAGGTATATACACAAGGTATGAAGAGGTATGATAAAGCTCACGGAGTGGGAAGAGTGACTGAGTAGTGGCCAGTTGAGGAGGTGGGGCCAGGAGCTGTGACTCAACCCCCACAACCACAACTAGGTGAGTACATGCATTCTGAGGCAGTGTCGCTTTGTTTCTCGGTGAGTGAACATTATCCTGTGAGGTCATAGGAAACATTTCATAATAATTCATTGTGTTTTGCACTTGTTTATTCTGTGTGACTGCTAAATAAAGCCACCATGGGCACAAAGAAAGCTGCTAGTGCCAGCCCATTGATAAAGAAGGTGAGAAACACAATAGAATTCAAGAAAAACTCATAGCAAAGTACTAAAGTGGAGGAGGAAGAGAGAGGGAAGAATGTGTCTTCAGTGATTTTACGATATGTACGATGCCAAAGCAGTAGGAGTTGATAAAGGCTATAGTGCCAGCCAGCGATAAAGTGTAGCATTAAGTGTAGCAAGTAAGTTAAGCGATTGAGGGATAAAAAAAGGACGACATGAAACTGACTCTTCCAATGTTATTGGAGGTATATAGGGCCACTGACAAACATACGCTGCCCTGCCTATCTTCCACCACCCTAAACCAATGCCAGCATGTCCAAGGTACAGTAAGTGTAAATATTTCTTATTTGTAAAGTGTAAATATTTCATATTTATAAATTGCATACATTGTTTGGGTGTATAGTGTTGGTGGCTTCTCCTGCCGCCTCCACTACCACTAATATGTATGGCTGCCTTATGCTCTCAGTGGCCCTTATAAACCCAACAACAATAACACAAGCACCACTCCTCACATATTTTATTTATTCTAGAGTATATATCATGTTTCTATGTTATTAATATTGTTTATTATGTTTTATTAGATAAATTGTGATTGATAAATAAGCCATGGAATATAGTTATTCTCTATAAAATGTATTTTTTGTTTATACTTTTGGGTGTCTGAAATGGATTAATTGGATTTACATTATTTTTTATGGGGAAAATGGTTTCAGTTTTCGTGAATTTCACATATCGTCAGACTCTGGAACGGATTAATCACGAAAAGGGAGGGTCCACTGCAATGCAGTGCTAATGCTTACTTAAGTAACTTTCTTGAGAACTGTAACAGAACTCATAGGTATCATGCTTAGTACACTGTATCTTTTTTGATATTCACCGTGTTCACCTGAATCTCTCTAGAAACTAGATGCCAATGAAAAGGACAAAAATTTGGAAAAACTTGCTATTCTTTTTCTTTTTTTTCTCCTTTTTTTTTGTATATTAATGAGGCAGTGCTAAACTTACAGGGATCATACAGCACCGTAGGAATGGGAGCCAATCAGGTTTGATTAAAGGGAAATGGAAGGTAGCTCCAATTTCATGGATCAAGAGCTCTTAAGCATCAAGGCACCTCCTCCCTTGAAGCTTTTAGAAACTATAACTTTCTAAATGAATTCAACATAAACAATAACATACAAAACTTTGTGTGCTGGATGTGTTTTTCTGCAAAAATGTCTGAGGTAACTCCTTTAATTGTAATTGCAATATATATTTATGTCTTGACTTATAAATTGCAATATATTTCATTTTTCTTATTTAATTATATCTCCTGACATTACCCTATTACATCGTTACATCCATATTTGCCTTTCAAGTCTCATAAAGTTAAGTTTCATTTTAATTTAATCTCTCTTACTAAATACCCAATTTTCGATAAATTTTCTGTTATGATGTTATGTATGTAGTTGTATTTTTTTATATGCCCTAGATTTATATACAACAATGCTCAATATGTTTTATATTTTCATAGCATTAATACTATTATTGCTGGCTTCAGACTACTCAAAATCTTATGCATTACTGTGGGCTTTTCCTTGTAAGATACTGTATACTGTACAGTGCTGGATACTGTTAGCTTACTATTGTAATTCTGTTATACTGTATCTTGGGGAATAAAATTATCTTTATGTAGATATTCTGCACACAACACATTCATACTTAGCCATTTTCCAAAATTATGAAATATATCTCTGAAACCTGCCTGTTGAGTATTCATCCAGTATTCATGCTCATGTATCTCTTGTCTCCTTTATTCTTTTACACCTATAAATTGTGCCATATGTTGCAGACCTTTCATTCTAACATAGCTGTTGTAACAATCAAGAGTTTATTACATGGAATGATCATTGTACTTAATTTATTACATCCATATCTGTTGTAACAATTAAAGTTATTACAAGAGTTGTAATGCTCAGGAGTTATTACTGTACTTAGAATAATTGTTGTAATTAATTCCCTTTAATCCAAATCCATATAATTTCATTAAATTTTCATGAACATTTATGTAATATACAGTGGAACCCTGAATATTGGCCGTATTCTGTTCCAGAAGGTCGGCCTAAATTTGAAAAGGCTTAAATTAGAAGCAATATTTCCCATAAGAATTTATGTAAATACAATTAATCCGTTCCAGACACCCAAAAATACTAACAAAAAATAATTTTTTTAAAGATACATACACAAAACAATGAGAACTAAATAAAGTAAATAATTGAACATTTAAATCACTATTACATACCTTTATTGAAGACTCTTGTTGGCTTATGGAAGACAGGGAGAAGGAGAAAGGGAGGACTGATTATTGTTTGGAAGGGGAATCCTGTCCATAAGGACTTCAGGTATCAAAGCCCTCTCTGGGGTTACTTCCCTCCCTGCCTGCTACACTCCCTGCCTCCTTTCCATGCTCCCTGCCCCCCTCCCCCATTCCCTGTTTCCCTGCTACACTCCCTGCCTCCCTGCTAAATTCCCTTCCTCCATGCTACACTCCCTGCCTGCCTGTTACACTCCCTGCCTCCCTACCACACTCCTTGCCTCCCTGCTACACTCCCTCCCTCCATGCTACACTCTCTGCATGCCTGCTACACTCCCTGCCTGCCTGCTACACTCCTTGCCTCTCCACATTTTCCATTGTTTGTGATCTCTTTTTCGTTAATATGTTTACCCCTTTCACCACATCAGCTTCTTTGATTTATTCTTTCTTTGACACGATAGAAGTGATTGTTGATTTGGATTTCCCATACATCCTGGCAAGTTCTAGCACTTGAACACCACTCTCATATTATTCAATAACTTCTTTCTTAAATTCCATCGTGTTTCTCACTTTCTTTACCAAAGGAACTTTACTAGAAACTTTCTTTGGTCCCATGGTGGCTTATTTCACAGTCGCACTTAAACATGCACAAAAACCAATGGATTTTAAGGATATGTCTGGATGAATGTGCAGAGTTTATGCTCATTCACCAAGAGACACAGGGAGACTGACTCACCTATGCAGCGGCATCCTGGCGGGAGGCGGGCTGACATACATAATACGGCCGATTAGCGAGGCACTGGCCAAAATACGGAGCAAGATTTCAGCCCAAAACTGGCCTAAATGTGATTTGGCCAATAAATGCAGCAACCGTTTTTTGGGGTTCCACTGTATACCCATTCTATAATTAGTTAATGTATGCTTAATCCTAAGTCTGCCTGAAATGCATTGCATAACTATGAGCTTATCCATATACTATTATATAACTGCATATAATAGGGCCCACATATACAGCACCCTCTCTTTGGTGTTCCATGTTTTCGTTGGCTTCAAATTGAGCCATTGTTCATTATGTTTCATTTGCTGGTGATTTTCACCATCAGGTAGAACATTGGGACAATTTAGAGCCAATGAAAATGTGGAACACGAAAAAGATGTGCCATTCTATACTATGCAATACTATGGAAAATAAACATTACCGTCAACTTGTACTAGACTCATAAGCAGTAAGAATTACACATCTGTGTGAACATTTTAGTACAGCATCAAGTACTTTTAGTTCTAATCTAAGTTTACCTGAAATGCTGTTTATTAAATTGGCTTTTTGTATTATAATACCATTTTTATTCACAGTAAAATGTGTTGAAAATAAAGTTTTAAATAGATGTTTAAGCCTTTATTTGTCAGGTCAGGAATATTAAAATATTTAGCTTAAAAAGTAAAGATTAAAACTAATTGTATAATTATATTTTTTTACACTATCTCTGTTAGGGGCTATAATGGTGACACTTTTAAAAGTCTTCTTTAATTTTCCAGAACAAATAATTTTTCTTTTATTATTCTTTCCTGGAGAAAATGTTATTCTGGTGAGTAGCCTATAGTAAGTTGACTGCTTTGATGTTGAAGAATGAAATACAGGAGGGCCTTGCTCATACAGCAGGTTATGTTCTGGGCTACTGTTGTAAAGCAAAATTTGCTGTAAAGTGAAAATAGCTTTTTTTTTCCACTTTCAAATGCATTTAAAAGCTTGGTAACATATTTACACTATCATATATTAGGTGAGCAATAGAGCCAGGCACAAAAGATGCATATACAATATACACAGTACTTTAAAATATTTTTGTCCTTATAGTGAGTGGTGAATATATTTATTGTAGGAAGTCTGAATTAATGAAGAATGGATATACTGTAATTGAAAACTGCTTCATTAACAAAATGCTGTAAAGTGAAGTGCTATAAATTGGGGACCTCCTGTACTAGTGCAACATTTGGGTAACTTTATTGTGGAAACATTTCACCAGCCAGTGGCTTCATTAGGGAAGAAAAGTGGAGGACAAGGAGGAGTTTGAGGTAATCAGTTCCTCAGCTTGGAGATGATGTGTTCAGTCCATTAATCTTGAGTAAAAGTACAGCATATGGACAGAGAAGGGGCTCATATACTGCTGTCAGGTAAGGTAAAGCAATTACTGTATAAGAAGTGTCACTTGTGGAAAAATCCTCTAGCGGAAGTAGGTTATTCCTGTAGGTTAGGCAAGTGCTGAAGAATTCCCTGTATCAAGACTCCAAGATGCTGTTGTGTCTGACAGGTATATAAATGATTTAGAAAGTCATCAAGTTGAAGAAAGACACTTGTGCAACATTTGGGTATCTTTGTTGTGGAATAAAAGTACAGTGGAACCTCGATTTTCATGATTAATCCGTTCTTAAGAGCTTGATGAAAATTGAAGGACTATTTCCCCTAAGAAATAATGTAAATCCATTCCAGACACCCAAAAATATTAACAAAAAATACTTTTTATAGAGAATATAGTTTTACATACAGAAAACAATGAGAAATAAATATAAATGACTAATGAAATGAATAAATGAACATTTAACATTACTTTTACCTTTATTGAAGACTCTTGTTGGCGTATGGAAGACAGCGAGGAGGGGAGAGGGAGGAGGAGAGGTTATCGTTTGGAAGGGGAATTCCCTTCCATAGGGACTTCAGGTATCAAGGCCCTATCCGGGGTTACTTCCCCAGATAGGGAAAGTACATCTCGCCAGGATGTACTTCCTGTACATCCTGGTGAGTTGGCTACATGTATGCCACTTTCGTACCTTGCTGTGAGTTCTTTCTTGAATTCTATTATGTTTCTCACCTTCTTTATCAAAGGGCTGGCACTCGGAGCTTTCTTTGGCCCCATGGTGGCTTTAATGAAATGAATAAATCTGGCATTCATTACCTGTGAATATAAAAGAAACACTGTCTTTATAAATTCAAGTCTCTACCTAAAAATCATTTACTCACCCACAACTAAATAAATACTGAATAATTGTATCTCATAAATGTTTAACCTGTGACGCAATCAAGCTTTGTTAATTTTAATTGCATTACCTAACAGAATATGTACTCCATTCTACTGAAGGCACAGCAACACAGTGAATGACCATATGACCTGTCTTTGGAATACTCATTTGTGCTAAATTGTTATCTATTTACAATAATGTTTACCACTGAATATATCATTGCTTAGTTAATCTTAAGTTAATTTTAAGCCTGCCCATAATGCTCTGCACACAAGGGGCTTTGGCATGTTACACTTAACCACTGTATTTTTTTGTACTTCAATGTATCATGTTCAAATTAATAAATAAATAAAAAATAAATAAATAAATACTTTTACCTTTATTGAAGACTCTTGTTGGTGTATGGAAGAGAGCGAGGAGGGGAGAGGGAGGAGGAGAGGTTATCGTTTGGAAGGGGAATGCCCTTCCATAGGGACTTCAGGTAACAAGGCCCTATCCGGGGTTACTTCCCCAGATAGGGGAAGTACATCTCCCCAGGATGTACTTCCTGTACATCCTGGTGAGATTGGCCACATGTATGCCACTTTTGTACTTTGCTGTAAGTTCTTTCTTGAATTCTATTATGTTTCTCACCTTCTTTATCAAAGGGCTGGCACTTGGAGCTTTCTTTGGCCCCCTGGTGGCTTATTTAGCAGTCACACTCAATAAACAAGCACAAAAAACAATGGATTATTACGAAATGTTTCGGATGAACACGCTGGGTGATGCTCACTCAATGAGAAACAAAGGCAGACTGAGTCACGAATGCATGGGATGCTTTGTGTGGGCACTTGAATGGCTGAGTCATGTTGACGCATTTGGTACGGACCATTTTCAACTCTATGAAAACCGGGGGGCTGTACGAAAACTGGGACAAAATTTTGATGAAAAAAGTCGTTGAAAACCGAATCCTACGAAAACTGGGGCATACAAAAACTGGGGCTCCACTGTACTGTTATTAAAGATTGAGGGACTGATTACCTCAAACTCCTCATCTTTCTCCAGTTTTACCTATATTGGACTGGCTGGTGAAACATTTCCACAGTAAAGATACCCAAGTGTTGTATAAGTGTCTCATTTTTCAATTTGTTGGTTTTCTAAACCAATTATGTGCTTAGATATTATTCTTAATTGCTTGATTTAGGAAAGACAGTATTTGGTGATGCAGCATATGTATATAAAACCTTAGTTCATATGCTGATAGAGCATACTGTGTTAGGATAAATATATAACTAGCTTAAGAGTGACATGATAAAATGTTATTAATGCTCATTTGTTCAACAGTTTGTCAAGGGTAGTGTCAGTACTACAAAGATATTGGTGTTTAAGTTGACATGAGTGCAATTGATGTTTGGTGTGTGTGGATGATAGGAGTGTACACTGACGGCAGAAAGCTAGCACCCACTCCATGACCAGATTGTGACTTTTGACTTCAGTCAGTATGGAGGTAATCTTAAATAACTTACTATTTTACATGGAGTAAATAATTGTCTACATTTAATTTACTATTATTTGCATTGTAGTTTTGTTTAATATGTATTTTGTACCCTGTATGTTAATGCATGTGTGAACTAGAGTATTTGGTTCATCCATGCATTTCTAAATTCATTTAGTTGGCATAGAAATTAATGCCGTTTCTGTTTTTTTCCCCTTAGCTATTGCAAGTAATACACACGTACAGTACAATATGGTGAAAATCTGGTATATGTTACCAACAAGTTGGGGTTAAAGACACAAACAAACACTTAAAGATATTTTATTATGGATACAGTTCAGTCTTGGGACTTCATTCACTCCAAACATACACAGGGTATGAGAAACATAGCTTTATATTGGGAAAGGTACATCTGAGGTAAGCTGAACCCTAGGGAGGTCAGGTGAGCTGAAAATCTTGGATAGCTATTAAAGTTACACATGATTTTCAGTATATCTGACCTTGGTTTAGAAAGATACGTAGCAAACACTGTAACATATTTATTAGAAAACGTTTCGGTCCTGGGACCTTGATCACTTCTGGACCGAAACGTTTTCTAATATGTCATAGTGTTTGCTTATGTGTCTTTCTAAACCAACTTATCGGTATTTATTACCAAGGTTTATACCATATCTGACCTTACAAAGGATCAGCTTACCTCACATGTACCTTTTCCTCTATAAACCTATGCTTCTTATGCCCATGTATGTGTGGAGTGAATAAGGTCCTAGGACTCAAACATATCCATAATAAAATATTTTAAGTGTGTGTGCATGTGTCTTTTACCACAGTATACAGTGGAAATAAATGGTATAAAATACGGACACAATGGAAATATAAACACATATGCAGTATAATGTGATCCTTTATTGACTACGTTTCGCCCACACAGTGGGCTACAAATACTATAAATACTCGCGTTCCTTCCACCCCAGGTAGTTCTGTTTGTGACTTGAAAAAGCCCACACTGTGGGCGAAACGTAGTCAATAAAGGATCACATTATACTGCATATGTGTTTATATTTCCACAGTATACAGTATATTTTAAGTACATATAAAGCTGACTATGAGTAGCTACTAGAATTGTGGCCTTATAACTGTGCTTATTTGTATGCATGTAGTTGGTGTGGTACTCAACTGGGAATTTGTGCTATGATCTGTTAATATTCTGTCTGTTTTATTTAGTATTTAACTTCAATTTCTTGTAGTTAAACTGGTTTTCAATAGTGCCTGCCAGTCAGTTGCTTACATCTCAGAAAATATTATACTCTGTAATAGTCTATATTATAATTTTTATGTACTCTATTTGTCTTGTACCTGTATTATAAATGCAATCAAGATTAACTTTACCTGGATAAGTTACATTGCCTATTAGGGCAAATTCAAGGATTAATATAGACAGTACTCAAAAATTTGGTGAGGAGAAACATCTCACTTAATTTATTTCATTTACTTTATGAGAGTTAGACAAGCTTAAAGGCATACAGTGTTTTATTATTAAGTCATTTTGTTGAGGGATTGATGAACTGAAAAAATCTTTTTAGGGCATATTTTGATGCCTTCTACAATTTCACATTTAATATTAACTTAGAGCAAACATATATTCCCAAGCGGGAACCTATGCTGAGGCTTGTGTTAGTGTGGTAGCCATTACAGTCCTCAAAATGTTATTTAGTTTGTTTTGATTTTACTTGGACATATAAGCTATAAGCATGCACAGTAGGGCCCCACTTTACCGTGTTCTGCCTTATGGCATTCCACTAATATAGCGATTTCAAATTATGACCAAAATTTGCTACGTGGCAAGCGGTCTTTCAAATACGGTGTGCCCCACCTGGTTTGTTTACATTCTTCATGAGCACATCTCTTTATTATGTACTGTGCTGTAACTTAGTTTGTCTGCTACACAAAATGTCTGGGAAAGAACACTGTATGAGTATCAATTTTAGATTTGTTTCAGTATTGTCATATAATTATGCATTTCTTATGATGTCTGATTGCAAATTCTCTCTTTCTTTTGTCAGTGTTGTTAATCTGCAGGTTATTTAAAAAAATTATGAAGTTTATATTAACCCTTAACCCGTAAACGGTCCAGGCAGATCTATGTTCACATGTGTAGTGCTCCAAAAGTAGATCTACGTTTTTTTATTACATATTTTCAAATATAACAAAAAAAAAAGTAGATCAAAGTTTTTTTTACACATTTTCAAATGTAAAAAAAAAAAAAAAGATGATCTACTTTTTTTACATACTTTCAAATGTTGAAAAAACGTATACAGTGGACCCCAGTATTCGATATTAATCCATTCCTGAGAGCTCATCGAATACCGATAATATCGAAAACCGAATCAATTTTCCTCATAAGAAATAATGGAAATCAAATTAATCCATGCAAGACACCCAAAAGTATGAAAAAAAAATTTTACTACATGAAATATTAAGTTCAATGCAATAGAATAATTACAATAGCAATAAAATAATTGACACTTACCTTTAATGAAGATTTGGTGATGATTGATGGGATGGGAGGAGGGGAGAGGTGTTAGTGTTTAGAAGGGGAATCCCCTTCCATTAGGACTTGAGGTAGCAAGTCCTTTTCCGGGGTTACTTTCCTTCTTCTTTTAATGCCACTAGGACCAGCTTGAGAGTCACTGGACCTCTGTCGCACAACAAATCTGTCCATAGAGCTCTGTACCTCCCGTTATTTTACGATTTGTCTAAAATGGGCCATAACATTGTCATTGTAATAGTCACCAGCACGGCTTGCAATAGCTGTGTTAGGGTGATTTTCATCCATAAAAGTTTGCACTTCAACCCACTGTGCACACATTTCCTTAATTTTTGAAGTAGGCACAATGGATTCCACAACTGGCATAGGCTTCTCAGGGTTAGCCCCAAACCCTTCAAAATCTTTCTTACTTTCCATACTAATTCTCACCCTTTTTACCACAGGGTTGGTACTAGAAGCTTTCTTGGGGCCCATGGTGACTTATTTTGCAGAAACAAGCACCAAACACAGTGATAATATGGATAATATGGAATGTACCTAATGTATCCTTAGATGCGTGCACAATGGCTGGCTTGTAAACACTGGCACACACGGGGCAGTTCAGGCCACACGTGGACAGGTCTCGTATGAATCGTATCGAATACCGAGGAAATTTTTTTGCGATATAATGCATCGAATACCAGATTTATCAAATACCGATGCCATTGAATACCGGGGGTCCACTGTATATACATTTGGACCATTTACGGGTTAAACGGTCCAAACGTATATATACGTTCACTCGCGTAGCGCCCCAAATTTTTTAAGAGAAAAAAAATTGTCTTTTTTTAATAGGAAAAAAGAGCATATGGTACCCAGGCATCCCCAATTATTTTAATATGGCACACAGTGAGTGTGCACACCCATTCTCATGTCTAGGTGACTCAGGCTTATCGTGGCAACGTTGAATGAATGACAAAGAAAACGTATATATACGTTTGGGGCGCTACGCACACGAACATATAGTATATACATTTGGACTGTTTAAGGGTTAAAGTTCATTAAGTTTAGCTATTAAATATGCAACATAAGTTTAATGTAACTGGTATGAATAACATACTTTATAATTGAGTTAAACAGATTACATAATTAATAATAGGTATAAGTGAATCACAGTAAAGTAATTACAGATTACTGATGGCAGTGATATGTTTAGCAAGCCTTTGTTTATACTGTACAGAATGTTGAGATAGAAATTCATGCATTTTTCTCCTTTTCTCCTTTTTCTTTAACCCTTTCAGGGTCCACAGGCCCTCTCAGAGACTTGTTCTCAGGGTCCCCCCAAATTTCAAAAAAAAAAAAAAAATTATTTTTTCTTATGAAAAGATAGAGAATCTTTTCCCAATCAAAATGACACCAAAAGTATGAAATTTGATGGAAAACTTATGGAATTATGCTCTCGCGAAGTTAGAGGTCTCGACGATGTTTACGCATCGGCGATTTTGCCCACTTTGAGCCCTATTTTCGGCCAATTCCAATGTACTAGTCGACAAAAATCATAACTACATGTACTTCGCTAGAACTCCATTTTTTCTATCGAATGAGTACAAGAAACCACCAATTTACCAATTTCAACTATCCAATACAGTGGTCAGAATTTAGCAATTTTGCCAATTTCACACAAATTTCAAAAGATGCCAATTTCCAAATAGGGTCCAGAATAAACAAGAAAGACATTCCTGGCACTAAAATAACATTTCCTCTGTTCATTAGTAATGTCCCCATGCCCCTCTTACATTCTTTTGCTTTCCATTTTGAATTTTTATTCTCACAAAAAATAAAAGATTTACTGTTATGCAGACTACTGCATTAGTGTAGAAATGGTATAAATAATATCGGCGCACTTGTGAAAGAATATTAGACTCACCAGTTGACGTGTATTGGACGCTTAGCATGATTTGTTTACTTTTGAACTTTGGTAAAAATCGAACATTTCTGCTACTTTTAGCTCAATTTCAAGGTACTTTTCATTGTTAAACCAGTCAAAATCATCTCAATTTCTGTAATATGTCTTCCATTCTATACAATGAGACCAGGAAAACTAGAATACAACAATAAATACCATATGAAAATACAGTGCAAAGTCGCTGTTTTTATCCAAAAACACGGTCAAAGTTTTTTTTTTCTCATTACGCAATGTGTGCTGCAGGATTTTTTTTATACTGCGCACACTGACCACATAGACCCATTCTTTCATATGTAGGCCTACCAGCTTTCTCTCACTAGATTTGAAGGCGTTAGAATTTATGAGTACTAGTACGTCAAGGACCCTGGTGCGTAAGTCGTACTAGTACGGCCGAAACCCTGAAAGGGTTAATTAAGTCAGTGTATGAAATTTCTGCTTATATTCAGCTTTTATTTTGTGTACAGTATATGATTAACCTAACTTCATAATGAAATAAAATACAATATATAATCACTGATATAATCTTTAGATTTAGCATACAGTACAGTAATCCCTCACTTTATGTTGGTTCATCATGTGCAAATTTGTTTTTATGCAATACAGTGGACCCCCGGTTAACGATATTTTTTCACTCCAGAAGTATGTTCAGGTGCCAGTACTGACCGAATTTGTTCCCATAAGAAATATTGTGAAGTAGATTAGTCCATTTCAGACCCCCAAACATACACGTACAAACGCACTTACATAAATACACTTACATAATTGGTCACATTCAGAGGTAATCGTTATGCGGGGGTCCACTGTACCTATAATTCCATTTCCCCCAGTGATTCCCTGCATGTGATATAAATTTGCTCTTATGAGACAGGGGCTTTCCCAAAATTGTATTCCCAAATGTGCGAGGAAGCGCTCAACCCATAGGGGTCATACAGCACCTGGGGAACTAGAAATAGGAGGTTTTCAGGTTTGATCCTAGTTAATGCCAGGTAGCTCCAATTCCCTCCAACAAGAGCCCTTCATGAGCATCAGGTTACTTTGAAAGTACAACTTTGTGAAAGGTTGTTGAGTTGGGTGCATTTCCTAAAATGAGCAATTATTTGTTGATGGGACTACATTCTCTCTCTCGTAAAAGTGAGGGTCACCTGTACTGTATTTACAGTTTGCCTTAAATGCCAGGTACACTGAGCTCCAGAACCCAATTTTTATACAATGTTTAGATTAATTGCTGAAACTCCTATAATTTTTGTGCATAGTTAGGATTATGATATGCAGTATTTGTATTACTGTATGGGATATTGGCCACTGGATGAAGAGACCTAAATAATTGTCCAAAGGTTGCTTTGTGTAGCATACAATACTCGAATGTAATTGACTTTTGTGATAACTGCATTTGAGAGAAATCCTTGTTGATCTTTTACTTTCTATAATTGCAATTTAGTACAGGTATTTATAACTGTACTTGTTAACATGTTACATTCATTAATAAATATACATATTTAAAAAATAATTGATAAGTTATCACCATAAAAAAAATGGAGTTGTAAAATAAGTGAATGCAGTGGTGTTGGGGAGAAGTGTAGGGTTTAGAGATAATGAATCTGATATAGAATGGGAGTTGTCACAGATATTCTTTGCTGATGACACAGTTCTTTTGGAAGATTCTGAAGAGAAGTTGCAGAGATTGGTGGTGGAATTTGGGAAGGTATCTACAATAAGGAAATTAAAAGTGAACAGAGAAAATAATAAGGGATGCAGGTAATAAAAAGTACAGCGGAATTCCTACTCTCTGGAGGAAGGACAAAATACTTGAATATGATGCTAATATCAACTCTACAGCTTATTTATCTATCACAATTGATCTAATATGACATAATAAACAGTATAATTAACATAGAAACATGATAAATTCTCTAGAATGAATAAAATAGGTCATAATATGGTGAGTGATGGTGGCGGTGGAAGCATCCGCCATTTCCTCTCCCACTCTGACTATAGTATCTTCCCATGCTCTTATTATAAGAGAAAACAGTGTGTTTGTGAGGCTAACTGCAGTACATCACTAGTTTCCTAAGGAAAACACTGAAACAATGTATTTATAAATAAGAAATATTGTATAAAAACATAATATTATAATACAACATAATACATATGTATTAGAGAATGTAAAGAAATTAAACTGTTTATATAAAGTGTATACTTAAACACTTGGAGTAGAGATGGTGACGGAGGTTGAGGGTGGGAGAGGCCTCACCAGCATCAAGGTTCCTTGACGCTGGCGAGGGCTCTTGATCTAGTGAATTGAATCTGTGCTCCAGTTCCCTAAATTAATAATAATAATTATTATTATTGTAGGTAGTAGGTTGGTAGACAGCATCCACCCAGGGAGGTACTACCGTCCTGCCAAGTGAGTGTAAAACGGAAACCTGTAATTGTTTTACATGATGGTAGGATTGCTGGTGTCTTTTTTCTGTCTCATAAATATGCAAGATTACAAGTACTTCTTGCTACTTTTACTTACATTTAGGTCACACTACACATACATGTACAAGCATATATATACACACCCCTCTGGGTTTTCTTCTATTTTCTTTCTACTACTTGTTCTTGTTTATTTCCTCTTATCTCCATGGGGAAGTGGAACAGAATTCTTCCTCTGTAAGCCATGCGTGTTGTAAGAGGCGACTAAAATGCCAGGAGCAAGGGGCTAGTAACCCCTTCTCCTGTACACATTGCGTCATGTGGGGACATTTACTATCTTCAGCTAGCATTTTTACTGCTGAACTGTATGCCATTCTTGCAGCACTTATTCGTATCGCATCTATGCCTGTGTCATCATTTGTAGTAGTCTCAGACTCCCTTAGTGCTCTACAGGCTATACGAAAATTTGATACATCTCATCCCCTAGTTCTCCGTATCCAACTTTGGCTACGCCGTATCTCTACCAAACATAAAGATATTGTTTTTTGTTGGGTCCCTGGTCATGTCGACGTACAGGGCAATGAACAAGCAGACACTGCTGCGCGGTCAGCAGTACATGACCTACCAATTTCCTATCGAGGTGTTCCATTTCTGGACTATTTTGCTGCAATAGCTACCCACCTTCGCACCCGTTGGCAACAACGTTGGTCAACTCTACTCGGTAACAAACTTCATTCTATTAAACCGAGCATAGGTTACTGGCCGTCTTCTTGTCATCAGTGCCGAGGTTGGGAGACCACTCTCTCCCGCCTTCGCATTGGTCACACTCGTCTTACTCATGGGTATCTCATGGAGAGGCACCCTGTTCCTCTCTGTGAGCAGTGTCAAGTTCCAGTATCGATTAGCCACATTCTGTTAGACTGCCCTCTCTATCAACGAGCACGCAGAATTTACCTCCAATGTCGTCTTCGTTCTACTACTCTCTCTTTACCTTCCCTTCTTGCTGATGGACCCTCCTTTAATCCTGACTCTCTCATTGACTTCTTGACAACGACTGATTTACTCCACAAACTCTGATGATACTTTTCACACTCCCCTCAGCCCTTTCTAGTTCAGTCTCTTGCTGCCCTTTACCCTTTCACCATCCACTGCCCCGCTGTTATCCGTAACCTATTACTCATCCATCTCCCTTTTGCCACCTGATGCCCTCGCTTCCTTCCTGCCCTGCAGCGCTGTATAGTCCTTGTGGCTTAGCGCTTCTTTTTGATTATAATAATAATAATGTACACATTACTAAATTTAAAAAGAAAAACTTTCGTTTTTCTTTTTGGGCCACCCTGCCTTGGTGGGATATGGCCGGTTTGTTGAAAAAAAAAATTATTATTATAATAAAAATAAAAATAATAATAGGAGCTTCAGAACACCATTAGTTGGAGCAGCCATTGTTTACCTCGCTGTGGGAGCATTTCTCTCGTGTTTGCTTGCATTTTGTGCAGTTAATTTGCCAAATTTCTTTTTTCTAACCATGGGTCCTAAGAAAGTAGTGTAAAGGACAGTGCTGAGAATAAAAAGAGGATGATTTCCATGGAATTAAAGCATGAAATCATAGATAAACAAGCGAGGTGTGCAGGTTGTGGGTTAAATGGGAAGCTGGCTCATAACTCGGATGTTGCCTCGTAACTCAGAGCAAAAAATCGACCAAGTGACGGCTCTTATCTCGAGAAACTCGTATATTGGGATACTCGTAAGTCGAGATTCCACTGTATAGGTAATGAAAAATTGGATATCAGATTGGAGGAGGGAGCACGGAGGAACTGAATACATTTTCGTTTTCATTCGTTTTCATATAGTATTTGGAAGTGGAGTTGTTGGTAGGGAGATCTATAAAAGATGAGGTGAACCATTGGATAGACAATGGGAAAAAAAGGTAGGTGGTGTGGAGAGATATGTGGAATGAGGTTTATCTGTGGAGGCAAAAAGGGGACTGTACCAGAGTATAGTGACCCTTGTAGGTTTAGCACTTAGTTATGATTGTAATAATAATAATGTACCAGAGGTCCTAGCACTTTTATGTGTAGGAGGCATGGATGTGAGATGTTGCAGTAAGGAGGAGGATGGAGGCAGTGAAAACATCATGTTTGAGAACAATGTGTGGCATGAATATCATACATGGTCTTTGAGTGTAGAAATTAGAAGACGAGAATTACCAAAGGTATAATTCAGAGGGCTGAGGAGCAGCTGAGGTGGTTTGGTTCAAGAGGATGGAGCAGGACAGGATGACCAAGAGGGTTTATAAATCTAGGTGGAAGGAAGGAGGGATGGGGATCATTCCAGGAAGGGTTGGAGGGAGGTATAGGGCTACTAAAAGTATTATCTAGAGGGCTGAGGAGGGGTTGTTGAGATGGTTTAGACATTTAGAAAGGGTGGAGCAAGATAGGATGACTTGGAGGGTGTATAAATCTGTAGTGGAGGAAATGCAGGGATGGGGTCATCCAAGGAAAGGCTGGAGGGAGGGAGTAAAAGATGTTTTGTATGCAAGGGGCCTGGACATCCAACATGGGTGTGTGAGCATGTTAGGAGGGGAGGCAGGAGGTTTTTATGACTTGACATGTTGTTGAAATGTGATCAAGGATAATATTTATGAAGAAATTCAGAGAAACCAGTTAGCCAGACTTGAGCCCTGGAGGTGGAAAAACAGTATCTGCACTCTGAAGGAGGGTGGGGATATTTGCAGTTTGGAGAGGTATCTGAACTGTAGTATCAGTGCACCTCTGGCAAGACAGTGTTGGAGTGAGTGATAGTAAAAGTGTTTCTTCTTTTATGGGTCACCCTACCTTGGTGGAAAACAGTTGGTGTGTTAAAAAAAAAAATTGATATGTGAAATAATTCTTAGAGCAATGTAATATTATTAAACTATGTGATAACATGTAACTTATTTTAAAATAGAAAAACAGAAGATGACTATATTGCACCCTTTCAGGGAAAAATTGTGATTTAAAATACCATAGCTCACCTTGATGACATGTTTCTTGGTATTTCTTTGCATGTATTCTTACTGGTTTATGAAATAATGTTTATAAATACTCTTAGTGATAACATGTTTTCCGTCACTGTTTATCATCAACTCTCAGGTACTTTTGCTTTTTTTATGAACTTGACATTTATGACAGGATTAAGGTTCCACTCCAGTGTTCGGAAGTCCTTACCAGAAATGTGAAAGCTAACCAAATTTTTGAATGCATTATTAAAACTTACGACTTAATAATATCTGTGATAGGGTAACTAATGATAGAAGTGGCCTATTTTTCTTATCTCAATTGGTTATTCAAGATAAGATGATTGATAGACATTATCTTTTTGTACATATCACTGATCTACTAATGTTGGTTTAGTATATAGTTTAGGGTAATTTGTCTTGAATATACAGTACAGAACAATATAATATATTGATTTCATGTGGTATTGAATTTTTATTTTATACTGTACTGTAATATTGTAATGCTTATTTTACTTTTCAGTGATAAAACCATATAACTAGTTGAAGTACAGTAACAAAGATGATTACATGTGCCACGTTAAGCCATGCAGTCTTATTCATCTTTTTTTTGTATGGACTGTATTATGATGAGTATCATAATATACCTCCAGCAGGCTCGAAGACTGAACAGTTTAGAAATAACTTTGGTGGACGATTCAAATATTTGACACATCTTGATATGGTAAGGATGTCACGCTTCTTAGTAGTCCTGTGACTAAAATATGTATCACTTCAGTTTGATAATGTGTATGCTTTGTTCATTGTGTAGTAATTTGCTGTGTCAATGTAAAATTAATGTATGGAAAACTTGCCAGGTATTTTGTAGTTTGTGTTCTGTATCGGAGAATTTATTTTGTTCATTGCATTCTCTTAATTTGTCAGAAAAAATTTTGAGGAATTTTTACATGGATCCTCATTATCAATTAGCTGTCCACATAGTTTTCTACCATAGTATTCTCCTGGGTACAAAATCCTGTACAAAATATAATTAAAATGATGTTTGAACTTTATTACACAGATCATTGCCTTGAAATGGACTGATATGGTAATTCATGTATCTGTTAAAACAGATATATTTTTAAAAATATTCTAACTGGTTTTGCCTTTTTGGGGGGAATGTGTCCTCTAATGACTTACAGTATTGTGATACAAATCCAAATGCAGTTCTGATTGCTTCAAATATTTTACTTCTTATGCAGTGCTAGTAGTTTTTAGTAGTAACATAAGCATTGGGATATTTATAAGATATTGTATATAATACATAAAGAACCATGGCCGAGAGGGAAATTTACTTGAACAGAAGACTGGATAAATTTTTTTATCGTTGTCTCCTCATAATGGCAAGTTTCTGAACTGCAATATACATTATATATATTTTTTTATTTTTAAAAATAATTTTGTTTTAAAACATAATCTTAGAAAATGTCTTTGCATATGTTGTAGTCATATACGTTATAAATTTTAAGGTGTCTGGTCAGTTGGTGAAAGTTTTACTTCTAAGAGTTGCTCAAATAAAGCAAAAAATGATCTGAGTGAGTGGAGGGAAGTAGCTATTATGATTTAACATGCTGTTGGAGTGTGAGCAAGGTAACATTTATGAAGGGGTTGAGGGAAATCGGGTATCTGGACTTGAGTCCTGGAGGTAGGAAGTACAGTTCCTTAATTTTGAAAAAGGGGTGGGGATATTGCAGCTTGGAGGGGCATCTGAATTGTAGTATTGGCATGCCTCTGCCAAGACAGTGATGGAGTGAGTGATAGTGAAAGTGTTTCTTCATTTTTGGCTCATCTTACTTCAGTGGGAGATGGCTGGTGTGGTTAAAAAAAATAAACTATAGCAACAACCAGGGTTATCAGTGAGGTGTGCTTTTTGTCTCTGGTAGTGCTCAGATTTGTAGTAGCCAGCAGTAACAGCCTGGTTGATCAGGCCCTGATCCACCATGAGGCCTGGTCATGGACTGGTTTGTGGGGGTGTCGATCCTTGGAACACCTTCCAGGTAGTAGTATAGTTGTAGTAGTAGTAGTATAGTTGTAGTAGTAGTATAGCATTATTAATAGTAGTAGAAGACTGGGAGAGGGGTAGATAGTTTTAGTTACATATCATTGGATAGCTGTGATATGTAACTAGAGAGAAAGGAGCATTGTTGGTGTTGGTGAGGCAAGCACTTTGTAGTAATCTAGTTCATTTTTCTCCTGACACTGATGTTCTACTGTATGTTGGGAGTATAATACAGTACAGTATTCATATTAGTGTTTCTTTAATCTTACTGTACCATATTATATACATATAGTAATAAAATACGTACAGTGGTACCGCGGTATACGTCCTTAATCCGTCCCAGGACCTTGGACTTATATCAAACAGGACATATACCAAACAAATTTTCCCATAAGAAATATAGGGAAAACGATTAATCCGTTTCCATGAAAAAATTATAGTGTTATTGGCATATTATACATTAATGGGGTTGTATAAAATAATTTAAACACTACTTAATACTAAAATATGTAATTTAAACACTGCTTAATACTAAAATACATACATAAATACAAAAGAATTAGATGAAATAAATGCAAATTTAGTTTCACTTTGCTGAAAAGAGTCGAGTGCCTACTAGGATAGTGCTGAGAAGGGAGGAGGAGGAAATGTTGTTGTTTAGAAGAAGAGTCCCCATCTTTTTTCTGTCTCTTTTTCCTATTTGGACCTGGTTGAAGCTCACCAGGTTTGACTTTTACTAAGAATCTGTCCAAAGAACTTTGCTTCTGCCTTCTCCTCAGGATGTTTTGGAAATGTGACATTGTCTGGTCATTCCAGACAATGCTATCACGGCTTGTTTGGGCTTTGTTGGGGTTGTACTTCTCTGCAAAGTTTTTGACATCCATCCATTTGGCAAAGATTTCCTTGATTAATGAAGTAGGGGCTTCCTCTATCTCCTCTTCTGAGCCTAAAGAGAGTACATCCATCTTAGTCTTGTGCTCCTCCTCAAGTTCCTGCAGCTCCTCAGTGGTCAGGTCTTCCCTGTGCCCCTCCACTAACTCCTCCACATCACCATCACTCACATCCAGACCCATGGACTTGCCCAGAGAGACAATATCTTCCACTATAGACACAGCCTCAAAGCCCTCGAAGTCCCTTTCAGCCACTGCTTCTGGCCACAAATTCCTCCAAGCAGAGTTCATTGTTCTGTATGAAACTTCCTGCCAGGCTTTGTCAATGAGAGTTATGCAATGGGCAATAGTAAAGTGATCTTTCCAAAACTTTCTCTGGGTTAACTCTGTGTCAGAGGTCACTTCAAAGCACCTCTGGAATAGTGCTTTAGCGCAGAGCTTCTTGAAATTACTGATGACCTGCTGATCCATGGGCTGAATGAGAGGAGTCTTGTTAGGGTGGAAAAACTTTACAGTGATGAAGTCAGACTCCAGCAGCACATAGTCCTGCAGGCTTGGAGGGTTAACTGGAGCATTGTCTATTATGAGGAGGGCCTTCAGAGGCAGGTTTTCCTCTTAAATAACTTTTTACACTTGGCCCAAACACAACATTAAGCCATTCGCTGGAATATTCTCTGGTTACCCAAGCCTTGCTGTTTGACCTCAACATCACAGGTAACTGAGTTTTCTGCACATTATGTTTTTTAAAGGCCCTCAGGTTTTCAGAGTGGTAGATCATTAGAGGCTTCAGTTTGAAGTCCCCACTTGCAGTGGCACAGAACAAGAGAATTAATCTATCCTTCATTGGCTTGTATCCTGGTAATGCCTTCTCGTGTAATATAGGTCCTGTTAGGTGAGTCGTATTCCAAACAAAGGTAATATACAAAGCAAAAATTTTTTGCCTCCAAACAGGATGTATACCAATTTGGACTTATTCCAAAGCGAATGTATACCGAGGTACCACTGTATTTCTATTTGTGCAGTTCAAAAAAAAAAAAAAATCTGGTGGTAGAAGTGCAATATTCAAATGGCTTTGGGAAGAAATCTAAATATTTTTCCTTGAAGCCTTTTTATCTATTTCTCTGAGGCTATGGGTCCCTATAGGTTGCACTAAAGTTACATATGGTATGTATTAACAACACGGGGCATATTTAATGTACTAGTTTTGCAAAATGATGTTTATTTCTCTGTTTGTCATACTAAAAGGAATATATATCAAGGATTTGCATTATCAAACTTTTGCAGCTCCTACAATGTGGTTTCTTTGGGTTGTGCGTGCTGAACGACTTTTTTGGATCAAATACAATGACCCTCAGCCGACAGAGTTCCCTGCAGAAATTACGTGATTGGCTGTTTACATCTTTAGTTTTTCCAATGGGTGTGGTAAGTTATAAGAATTTTTTTTTGTACCACACTGCACATTATGTATAGCATTGTCTTTGAGAAAGATAACAAGAAATATTTAAAGTGAGGAAAAATAAAATTATGCTATAAAATGTTTAATTAAGGAATTCTAACCAGTATGACATTTAAGAAGCAAATAAACTAATCTTTTATATACTGCATGCAGACATTTTGTATAATGTAAATAGTATATTCTTTGTCTCAGTACAGTGGTACTCCGAGTTTCGGCCATAATTCATTCCAGAAGGCTGAGTACTGTTACCGAACAAATTTGTTCCCATAAGGAATAATGTAAATTAGATCAGTCCTTTTCAGATCCCCAAAAATACACTTTCAAAAGCTCTTACAATAATACACTTACATGATTGTTCGAGTTGGGAGCTGTATGAAACTCGGGGTACCACTGTATCTTAAAAACATGATAAAGGAAAATAGTTTCTTCTTTTAAAATGAAAAAGAACCATAGTATAATAAAAACGATGGCTAAATGCAATGCTGTCAATACTTGTTATCTAAAGGCATTTAGTTAAAGGTATATTTCAGTAAGGCAAAACATTAGTGTATGTATTTTAAAAATGAGTGTTTTTGATGGCGTATAATCATAATGCTAAGTGAAAAATATTACTGTAGCTTGTTTTGAGAAATAGAATAGGGATTGTATTGAGCAGAGCCAAAGTAAAGTATAGTAAATTTTACCTAATATAGGCACACATATTTATTATTTTCGGTGCTTGTCTTGCTCTAAAGATGGTTTTTGGCAATTTTCAGTTTTTATTTATTATTTTTACTTTTGCAATGTTTTTTAGGCCTAGTGCTATTGTGCATTTAATAAATGACAGTTCATATCTTTTTTTAGACTTTTATGTGCACTGGCAAGTGAAGAAAAAGGCTGTGATTTGCTTTACAGTGGCGGTCTGGAACCTTACCTACCGTATTAGCATGGTATGCCTGTAAATTGGAAGAAAAGGGCTGTATTCTTTAAAAAATCCTTTCGTGGGGAAAGGGGTACCTGGTTGCAGGTGAATGGCTCCTGATTCAAATAATTGGAGCATCCCTGCCCTCCCCTGGGTCGAACCTGATTGTCTCCCATTCCACAAGTGCTGTATGACCCTTATGGGTTTAGTACTTCCATATGAAAATAATAATCATAAACCACAGATTTCTTTTGGAAGACTGGCATATAGTTTGTCTTAAAAGTTGTAAAAATAAGTCAGTTTGCTAAAGGAAAAATATGAATTCAAACAATGAACATAGCTCTTTCTTTCATGAGAGAATAGGTCAGTGGAACATTCTACCAAATCATACCTATTTCTTGCAATTTATTGTATTACACACAAAACATCATTGAATCAGTTTAATTTTTTTTTTCAAAGATCAGACTATGTACTGTACCACCATATTTATTAATTATTGAAATAATGTTCGTACAAACTTTTCACTTGATTTAGTGCTGCTATAAGGATGGTGATAGCGTGAATGATGGTGACAATGTTTCTATTTTTGGGGTCACCTGGCTTTGGTGGGAAACAGCCGGCATGTTAAAAAAAAATGAGTATTCATAATATCAGTTATTCATTAGAAAACTAAAGACACCTTCATTAGAGGTTAAAGCCAGATATAAACAAGTTTGAGGCTAAATTGGCTTCAGTCCCTCAGATCAAGAGCTCTGGACTAATGACTATACATATATACAGTAGGGCCCTGCTTTATGGCGTTCTGCTAATATGGTCATTTCAAATTATGACCAAAACTCTCTTCACGGCTCCCCCCCCTTGACTTTCTAATGCGGTCACCATGCCCCACCCGGTTTGTTTACATTCTGTGAGATCTGTAAGCACTAAGTCTCTTCAAGTGTTTTTAAAAGTTATTTCATATTTTATATATTTTTTTTTTTTTTCAACAAGTCGGCCGTCTCCCACCGAGGCAGGGTGACCCAAAAAAAGAAAGAAAATCCCCAAAAAGAAAATACTTTCATCATTCAACACTTTCACCACACTCACACATTATCACTGTTTTTGCAGAGGTGCTCAGAATACAACAGTTTAGAAGCATACACATATAAAGATACACAACATATCCCTCCAAACTGCCAATATCCCAAACCCCTCCTTTAAAGTGCAGGCATTGTACTTCCCATTTCCAGGACTCAAGTCCGACTATATGAAAATAACTGGTTTCCCTGAATCCCTTCACTAAATATTACCCTGCTCACACTCCAACAGATTGTCAGGTCCCAAGTACCATTCGTCTCCATTCACTCCTATCTAACACGCTCACGCACGCTTGCTGGAAGTCCAAGCCCCTTGCCCACAAAACCTCCTTTACCCCCTCTTTCCAACCCTTTTGAGGACAACCCCTACCCCGCCTTCCTTACCCTATAGATTTATATGCTTTCCATGTCATTCTACTTTGATCCATTCTCTCTAAATGACCAAACCACCTCAACAACCCCTCTTCTGCCCTCTGACTAATACTCTTATTAACTCCACACCTTTTCCTAATTTCCACACTCTGAATTTTCTGCGTAATATTTACACCACACACTGCCCTTAAACAGGACATCTCCACTGCCTCCAACCGTCTCCTCTCTGCTGCATTTACCACCCAAGCTTCACACCCATATAAGAGTGTTGGTACTACTATACTTTCATACATTCCCTTCTTTGCCTCCATAGATAACGTTTTTTGACTCCACATATACCTCAACGCACCACTCACCTTTTTTCCCTCATCAATTCTATGATTAACCTCATCCTTCATAAATCCATCTGCCGACACGTCAACTCCCAAGTATCTGAAAACATTCACTTCTTCCATACTCCTCCTCCCCAATTTGATATCCAATTTTTCTTTATCTAAATCATTTGATACCCTCATCACCTTACTCTTTTCTATGTTCACTTTCAACTTTCTACCTTTACACACATTCCCAAACTCATCCACTAACCTTTGCAATTTTTCTTTAGAATCTCCCATAAGCACAGTATCATCAGTAAAAAGTAACTGTGTCAATTCCCATTTTGAATTTGATTTCCCAAAATTTAATCCCACCCCTCTCCCGAACACCCTAGCATTTACTTCCTTTACAACCCCATCTATAAATATATTAAATAACCATGGTGACATTACACATCCCTGTCTAAGACCTACTTTTACTGGGAAGTAGTCTCCCTCTCTTCTACACACCCTAACCTGAGCCTCACTATCCTCATAAAAACTCTTTACAGCATTTAATAACTTACCACCTATTCCCTATACTTGCAACATCTGCCACATTGCTCCTCTATCCACTCTATCATATTCCTTTTCTAAATCCATAAATGCAATAAAAACTTCCCTACCTTTATCTAAATGCTGTTCACATATATGCTTCAATGTAAACACTTGATCTACACATTCCCTACCCACTCTGAAACCTCCTTGCTCATCTGCAATCCTACATTCTGTCTTACCTCTAATTCTTTCAATTATAACCCTACCGTACACTTTTCATGGTATACTCAGTAAACTTATTCCTCTATAATTTTTACATTCTCTTTTGTCCCCTTTCCCTTTATATAAAGGGACTATACATGCTCTCCGCCAATCCCTAGGTACCTTCCCCTCTTTCATACATTTATTAAACAAAAGTACCAATCACTCCAACACTATATCCCCCCCTGCTTTTAGCATTTCTGTCATGATCCCATCAGTTCCAGCTACTTTACCCCCTTTCATTCTACGTAATGCCTCACGTACCTCCCCCACACTTACATTCTGCTCTTCTTCACTCCTAAAAGATGGTATACCTCCCTGACCAGTGCATGAAATTACTGCCTCTCCTTCTTCCTTAACATTTAAAAGTTCCTCAAAATATTCTCGCCATCTACCTAATACCTCCATCTCCCCATCTACTAACTCCCCTACTCTGTTTTTAACTGACAAATCCATACTTTCCCTAGGCTTTCTTAACTTGTTTAACTCACTCCAAAATTTTTTCTTATTTTCATTAAAATTTCTTGACAGTGCCTCTCCCACTCTATCATCTGCTCTCCTTTTGCACTCTCTCACCACTCTCTTTACCTTTCTTTTACTCTCCATATACTCTGCTCTTCTTATAACACTTCTGCTTTGTAAAAACCTCTCATAAGCTACCTTTTTCTCTTTTATCACACCCTTTACTTCATCATTCCACCAATCACTCCTCTTTCCTCCTGCCCCCACCCTTCTATAACCACAAACTTCTTCCCCACATTCTAATACTGCATTTTTAAAACTATTACAACCCTCTTCAAACCCCCCCCACTACTCATCTTTGCACTAGCACACCTTTCTGCCAATAGTCGCTTATATCTCACCCGAACTTCCTCCTCCCTTAGTTTATACACTTTCACCTCCCTCTTACTTGTTTTTGCCACCTTCCTCTTTTCCCATCTACCTCTTACTCTAATTGTAGCTACAACTAAATACAGTGGACCCCCGCATAACGATCACCTCCGAATGCGACCAATTATGTAAGTGTATTTATGTAAGTGCGTTTGTACGTGTATGTTTGGGGGTCTGAAATGGACTAATCTACTTCACAATATTCCTTATGGGAATAAATTCGGTCAGTACTGGCACCTGAACATACTTCTGGAGTGAAAAAATATCGTTAACCGGGGGTCCACTGTAATGATCCGATATATCAGTTGCCTCTCTATTAACATGTACATCCTGGAGCCTACCCATCAACTTTTTATCCACCAATACATAATCTAATAAACTACTTTCATTACGTGCTACATCATTTTTTTTTTTTTTTCAACAAGTCGGCCGTCTCCCACCGAGGCAGGGTGACCCAAAAAAGAAAGAAAATCCCCAAAAAGAAAATACTTTCATCATCATTCAACACTTTCACCACACTCACACATTATCACTGCTTTTGCAGAGGTGCTCAGAATACAACAGTTTAGAAGCATATACGTATAAAGATACACAACATATCCCTCCAAACTGCCAATATCCCAAACCCCTCCTTTAAAGTGCAGGCATTGTACTTCCCATTTCCAGGACTCAAGTCCGACTATATGAAAATAACCGGTTTCCCTGAATCCCTTCACTAAATATTACCTTGCTCACACTCCAACAGATCGTCAGGTCCCAAGTATCATTCGTCTCCATTCACTCCTATCTAACACGCTCATGCACGCTTGCTGGAAGTCCAAGCCCCTCGCCCACAAAACCTCCTTTACCCCCTCTTTCCAACCCTTTCGAGGACGACCCCTACCCCTCTTTCCTTCCCCTATAGATTTATATGCTTTCCATGTCATTCTACTTTGATCCATTCTCTCTAAATGACCAAACCACCTCAACAACCCCTCTTCTGCCCTCTGACTAATGCTTTTATTAACTCCACACCTTCTCCTAATTTCCACACTCCGAATTTTCTGCATAATATTTACACCACACATTGCCCTTAGACAGGACATCTCCACTGCCTCCAACCGTCTCCTCGCTGCTGCATTTACCACCCAAGCTTCACATCCATATAAGAGTGTTGGTACTACTATACTTTCATACATTCCCTTCTTTGTTCTTTATCCTCATTTTCATAAAATATGTATTACTTATTACCAAATCTCTCTCTACACATAGCTCAATTAAAGGCTCCCTATTTACATTTACCCCTGGCACCCCAAATTTACCTACTACTCCCTCCATAACATTTTTACCCACTTTAGCATTGAAATGCCCAACCACCATTACTCTCACACTTGATTCAAAACTCCCTACGCATTCACTCAACATTTCCCAAAATCTCTCTCTCCTCTCTCTCTCTCGATTTTATATATACTCTGATAATTATACTTATGTATACTGTGCTGGCATGCAGGTACACATTAAAATTAGTAAGAGTGTCTTATGTCTTGAGACACCATATTAGTAATGATGATGATGATGATGATAATAATAATAATAATAATCACCGGGTCTCATTAAATGTCGTATATTACGTTAATATACATACGTATTTTCATTAATCCATCTATGATGGGTAACTGCAGAAAATTATTCCTTTCATATGTAAGTAAGTTCATTTAGGTATACACAAATACAGTTACATAGATTATCATACATAGCAGCATATGTGTAAAGTACCTAGGATAACCCCAAAAAAAGTCTGTGAGACTTTTTCCATTGCCTTCACTCAGGGCTTCATTTCTTCTAAAAATGGTGTTATATGAGAATGAGAGTGTTCCTCTTTATGTAGTCCTCCGTATCAATGTAGAGACAACTTGTACACAAACCAGACGTGTACACTTTGTTTGTTTACAAAACTTGCATTTGCCTGGTTTGTTTACATAACTCTGCGCCTGTCCTCCCTCATGTACTCATTCTCTTTCTCTCTCATTTATTCATTTTATCTCGTTTACCCACCTCTGACCCTACATTAAGACTACAAATATTTTAAGGTAAGTAATGAGTGAACTGTATATGCATTTTATCACTCTGGGATGCTTAAATGTCAGAATACTATGTGTGTGTGTGGGGTGGCCTGGTATGGTAGCCATCACATACTACTCATCTCACCCTAGATTAAAACTACAAATATTTTGAGGTAAGTAATGAGTGTACTATATGTGTATTTTACTTTTTTATTGTTTTTTAATGCCTAGTTCTATAGCTAACTTAATATATGTTAGTGTAAACTTATTATCTAGTATTTATATGCATTTATAAGTGGAAGAAAAGTGTGTTCCACTTATGGCGATTTCTGCTTTACGGCGGTAGCCTGGAACCTAACCTGCCATAAGTGGTGCCCTGCTGTACATATATACGCACACATTTTTTTTTCAACACACTGGCTGTCTCTTACCAAAGTAGGGTGACCTGAAAAGGAAGAAACACTTTCACTATCATTCACTGTATCACTGTCTTGCCAGAAGTGTGCCAATAATATAGTTCAGATGACCCTCCAAACTGCAAATACTATGTATTTTCTATTTTTTTATTATATTATTACCACTGATACTCAACTCATTCATTATCTTTTTCTTTTGACAGTTTGTATCATTCATCTTCTGGGCTTTGTATGCTTTTGACCGGGAGCTAATCTTCCCAGCATCCCTTGATGAATGGTTCCCTTCTTGGCTGAACCACATCATGCATACCTTGCCAGTCATTGGCACCATTCTAGAGATGTACATGGTATATCACTTTTATCTGAAAGGATGGAAACTCTATGTGCCTATACTTGTTGCTTACTTCCTCTACCTTTCCTGGTATGTATCATTATAGTTTTTAGTACATTTCTGTAAATAAATGGAATATTAAAATAGTCAATCTTTGAAATCTAGACTTCAACTCTAGAATTTTAAATTTAAATCTAGAATTTAAACTTAAATTTAGAATTTTAAAATTTGGCACTTTAATGCTGTGATAATAATGTCTCTAGCATGAATTAAATAAAAGAGAGGATTATGTTAAAATAAATAGGCATAACACTCAATTTATTATAGTTAATATTTTATAGGGTTAAAATTGAATTACTGTACATTGTTGTTTCGAGAAAGGAGTTTTTGGTTGTCATGTAGAACTAATTTGTAGAGTTGTAAGATTGTCTTCCAAGGGAATGTAACTCAGGGTTGTGTGATTACATAAGAATGTAGTTTGTTGACAAAAATAAAGGATTAAGAAGACAGTATTTATCTGGTCTGGATATATTTTATAGTAAAACCTCAATATAATGGACCCATGTAATGGATTTCTGATATAAAGGACAAAATATTTGGCTGGACAAATGCTTGATGTAACAACATTTCTGCTGCATTGAGCTTTTTGTCTGTCTGTTAGCAGACAAATACATACAGTGGCCCAAGTCTGATCCATTAAGATTTTTTGTAATAGCAGTAGTGTGGGAGTGTCCAATAGGCTCTCCATACAGCTGACTATTGCATGTGCATATGGCATTGCAGTACTGTGTATTTTCGTTTAATTGGACACCCCCTTTCCATTTATTTCTGTTATACTGAGGTCTTGCTATATAAAGGTTTAATTATCACAAAGATGTAATGCTTAGCAGTCTTAATCTTGTAGAAGTTAACTCACCTTTGCATGCATTTTATTTAATACCAAATCAGATATTATTAATAGTATAAGGAAACACCAAAGCCATAGGTGTCATACAGCCTCTTGAGAATGGGAGGTAATCAGGTTTGAGCCAAGGAAATGGTAGCTCCAGTCCTTTGGATCAAGAGCCCTTCAGCATCATAGCACCCTGTACAAGGGATACAATCAGTAACTTTAACCCTTAAACTGTCCAAATGTAGATCTACATTTGCTCACGTAGCACTCCGAATGTAGATCTCCGCTTTTTTTTTACATTCTTTCTCATGGAGAAAATCAAGGTCGGAGCACTATGCGTGCAAATGTAGATCTACATTTGGACAGTTTAAGGGTTAAAGAAGTTGAGTGGTCATAATTTTACCTCAGAGCCTTTGTGGAGTACTTGGAGGGATGGAATGTCCAGTGAATACAATTATTATTATTATAATCAAAAAGAAGCGCTAAGCCACAAGGGCTATACAGCCCAGTGAATACAAACATGTATATATTTCATGGATGGTTAAAGTGCTCTTGGTGTCTATAATGAGTATTGTCTTATACGTAGTTGTAGAATTCTACATTATTGCTTTTTTTTTTGTATCTACTTGGACATCTAGTAAGATTTGCTTTGATGTTTTATTTTTCAGTCTCTTAATAACAAGTACAATGGTAGGTTCATTTGTCTTGAAACTGACTAAGAATACTAAGCTTTATCCTCATGTAAAGAGTTTGGTAGTTTTTAGCCAACCATGAATAATTTTAAGAGCTTTGTTTGCATTAAATCCAAGGGTTGAAGAGATTTTTCATTAGCTAATTAAATATTTCCCAAAAGCATCTACAAATGGTTCATTATGATTTTTTTAATACCAAAGTCAGAGCATTTTTATCTAATTCCACTAACTTTGGTTCATAGAGACTCGGTACAAGAATAGCATAAAATTGGAAGACATTACTTTCAGAGTATTGTTCAGTATCACCCACGGTACAGAAGTTAAACCACTGTTAAATTCATAGTCCATACAATATACTTTTATGAGTAATGATTTTTTAAATGCTTGTTGAACATTATTTGTGTTATATTCACTTTTCAAAGGATTGCATAAATTTTTGCTGAAAAAATAATGGCAGTAATTAGGACGTGACAATAGAAATGCACATGGAGGCTGTGCATGATTTTATGAGATAAACTGAATCAAAATTAATCAGATGTACTTACTGCTCTCTTTCTCTGCCATCCACCAGGTTACCACTTATAATGCAGTGAAATTTTATTGTATTTTTTAATGATATTGCCAGCCATAAAGGAAATCAGTTAACAAGGGTTGGCAGTTAGCAAAAGGTTCAATATGAGTTTTATTGTAATAAGAGTACATTTTATTTCATTTTATTCATGAGGAAGCATATGTATGGGGGTTATATAAAAAGAATAATTTATTATAATCAAGGGAGAGTGCTAAACCCATAGGATTATGCAATGCCTGTGGGGGAGATGTGGAAGGTATTCAGGCCTAATTCAGGGAACCAGAGCACAGATCCAATTCCCTAGATCAAGAGCCCCTCACCCGTGTCAAGGAACCTTCCTTGAGGGGAAATTATTATTATTATAATCAAAAAGAAGCGCTAAGCCACAAGGGCTATACAGCCTTGAGGGGAAAGAATAATATAATCTTTAACTATTCATAGCATTTTTATGATATTTGGTACTGATTTATTTTTTTTTTTTTTTTTGCAGGATTTGTTACATTGCATATGCTGGTGGCATCTGGGTGTATCCAGTATTTGAAGTTCTGGACTTTACTGGAAGAACACTTTTCTTAGCTGCTCTTCTTTTACCAAATCTTCTTTTTGTTTTCTTGGGTCAGAAGCTTCACCACAGGGTATGGGGTAAGTGCAGAATAGTAATTTTAGACTACAGTTAAAAATTGGAAAAATTTAAGATAACAGGTTGTGTAAATCGAGTTTCACTTTACTAATGAGACAAAGAACATGGCTCCATACTGTAAAATTATGGTTTGACAGTCTTTATCTACTAGATTATAAGCACTTCAGTCTAATTTGTTGTCCTACTAATTAATTTTTTTTGATAAGAGTCCTAAGCCACCAAACATAATACATGTATACAGCTTGGGTAATTATTGGTGGTACACAGTACCAAAAGGTTGATGAATAAGACACACTTGCAACACTTATGTATCTTTATTGCCAAAAAGCTTTCCTAGTGCAGCAGGCTGCTGCAGCCAAATACAGGGGAATATAACACAGGAGACAGTAGAAGTAATTGTGAGCAAAGTAACATTTATGAAGGGGTTCAGGGAAACCGGCAGGCCGGACTTGAGTCCTGGAGATGGGAAGTACAGTGCCTGCACTCTGAAGGAGGGGTGTTAATGTTGCAGTTTAAAAACTGTAGTGTAAAGCACCCTTCTGGCAAGACAGTGATGGAGTGAATGATGGTGAAAGTTTTTCTTTTTCGGGCCACCCTGCCTTGGTGGGAATCGGCCAGTGTGATAATAATAATAATAACAGTCCCTTACCTTGATAGGAGGTGGTCACTCACTCAATCTAAAGCAGAGATATGTAGAGACCTTACATACTGGAGCAGAAGCTGAAAGTGACATCAAACATGAAGTGGATCTTGCTTAACAGTTATTTAGAAAAGGCGTTGCAGAATACATCCACTTTACCAAGATACCGTGATGTTGCTGTGTCAGACGAGTACAGGAGGGCCCTGCTTATACGTACAGCAGGTTAGGTTCTGGGCTACTGCTGTAAAGTGAAAATCATAGCCTTTTTTCACTTTCAAATGCACATAAAAGCCAGATAACATGTTTACGCTATCATATATTAAGCGAGCAATAAAGCTAGGCCTAAAAAATACAGTGCACATTACTTACATTAAAATATTTCACCCTTAGTTTATAGTATGTGGCGAATATATTTATTATAGGAAGTCTGAATAAATGAATTATTATTATTATTATTATAATCAAAAAGAAGCGCTAAGCCACAAGGACTATACAGCGCTGCAGGGCAGGAAGGAAGCGAGGGCATCAGGTGGCAAAAGGGAGATGGATGAGCAACAGGTTACGGATAACAGCGGGGCAGTGGATGGTAAAAGGGTAAAGGGCAGTAAGAGACTGAACCAGAAAGGGCTGAGGGGAGTGCGAAAAGTATCATCAGAGTTTGTGGAGTAAATCAGTCGTTGTCAAGAAGTCAATGAGAGAGTCAGGATTAAAGGAGGGTCCATCAGCAAGAAGGGAAGGTAAAGAGAGAGTAGGAGAACGAAGACGACGTTGGAGGTAAATTCTGCGTGCTCGTTGATAGAGAGGGCAGTCTAACAGAATGTGGCTAATCGATACTGGAACTTGACACTGCTCACAGAGAGGAACAGGGTGCCTCTCCATGAGATACCCATGAGTAAGACGAGTGTGGCCAATGCGAAGGCGGGAGAGAGTGGTCTCCCAACCTCGGCACTGATGACAAGAAGACGGCCAGTAACCTATGCTCGGTTTAATAGAATGAAGTTTGTTACCGAGCAGAGTTGACCAACGTTGTTGCCAACGGGTGCGAAGGTGGGTAGCTATTGCAGCAAAATAGTCCAGAAATGGAACACCTCGATAGGAAATTGGTAGGTCATATACTGCTGACCGCGCAGCAGTGTCTGCCTGTTCATTGCCCTGTACGTCGACATGACCAGGGACCCAACAAAAAACAATATCTTTATGTTTGGTAGAGATACGGCGTAGCCAAAGTTGGATACGGAGAACTAGGGGATGAGATGCATCAAATTTTCGTATAGCCTGTAGAGCACTAAGGGAGTCTGAGACTACTACAAATGATGACACAGGCATAGATGCGATACGAATAAGTGCTGCAAGAATGGCATACAGTTCAGCAGTAAAAATGCTAGCTGAAGATAGTAAATGCCCTCGTACGACGCTGTCCGGAAACACTGCTGCGAATCCGACGCCGTCTGAAGACTTAGAGCCATCTGTGTACACAGCGGTGGCATGAGAATGAGAGTGGAAGTGATCAAGAAAAAGAGAGCGGGAAGCCACCGTAGGCAGTTGAGCTTTCGAGCAAGGGAGTGAGAAAGAACAGACCCGAACAGCTGGAACTTCCCAGGGGGGTAGGGAAAAGTGAGATGCTACATGAACATATAAAGGTGGTAACTGAAGGGAAGACAAGAGTGAAAGTAGGCGAAGAGAAAAGGGACGGAGCAAACAGGGGCGGCGAACGAATAAAGAATGTCTACTAATATCGGTGACCATTCTATAAATGGAAGGATTGTGTAGATCGTGAGAGCGTACATAGTAACGAAGGCAATGGGCATCACGGCGATCAGACAAGGATGGAACATTTGCTTCTGTATAGAGGCTCTCAACAGGGGAAGAGCGAAAAGCACCAAGGCACAAACGTAAGCCTTGGTGATGGATAGAGTTAAGGCTAGAGAGAGTAGCAGGAGAGGCCGCGGAATAAATCTGGTCACCATAATCGAGTTTCGATAAAACGAGGGCTGAATGTAGGCGAAGCAGAGTTCGACGATCAGCTCCCCAGGAAAGATGAGCAAGGGTTTTAAGAAGGTTTAGCCGGCTGTGACAAGTTGCCTTCAGAGAGGTAATGTGAGGTTTCCAGGTTAACCGACGGTCAAAGAGAAGGCCTAGAAACCTGACTGTATCACGTTCGGGGATAGGGGAGCCATAGAGATACAAAGGATGATCGGAGATAACAGAGCGTCTAGTGAAAGTAATTTGGTGAGTTTTGGTACTTGAAAATTTAAACCCATGTGTGGTGGCCCAAGTGGAAACACGGTCGACCGCATGCTGGAGAGAAACTGCAATAAGGTGACAGTCAGCGCCTGCACAAGCAATAGCGAAGTCATCAACATAGAGTGATGACCAAATATTGGGTGGAAGAACAGAGGCCAAATCATTTATAGCAAGGAGAAAAAGTGTTGTGCTTAGAACACATCCCTGAGGGACACCTTCAGCTTGGACGAAGTCCGGGGAAAGAACATTATTGACTCGAACACGGAAATGTCTGTCAGTTAAAAAGTTCTTAAGGAAGGATGGTAGATTGCCTCGGAGGCCTAAGGAATGGGCCTGGGCCAAAATATTATACCTCCAAGTTGTGTCATATGCCTTCTCAAGGTCAAAAAATATGGCAATAACTGAGTGATTATTCGCAAAGGCATTACGAACATACGTATCCAAGCGTAGTAAGGGGTCTATGGTAGAACGACCCTTACGAAAGCCATATTGACTAGCGGAGAGACTGTTGTGAGTCTCTAAATACCACATTAAACGTCGATTTACGAGGCGTTCCATCACTTTGCAAACTGCACTTGTAAGAGCGATGGGGCGATAGTGGGAGGCATCATGTCCTGTAGTACCCGGTTTGCGGAAAGGGAGAACAATGGCAGATTTCCACAGCTGGGGAAGAACTCCTTGTGCCCAAATAAGATTGAAGAGGTGTAAGAGGACTACAAGGGCTGACCGATGTAAATGTTGTAACATACGAATATGAATGTCATCAGGCCCAGCTGCCGATGATCGGCAAGCTGAGAGCGTTGCCTCCAGTTCTTGAAGTGTAAAAGGCACATTATACTGTTCTTCTCCGAGAGAAGAAAAGTCCAAGGGTACTAACTCTCTGGCAGACTTTGAGGAAAGAAACGAGGGGCATAGATGGAGCCCTCGGGAAATACGGACCAGATGTGTGCCAAGTTCAATGGCAACGTCGAGAGGGTTTGCTATATCAACACCAGTGACCCGTAGAACAGGAGCCGGGTCAGGAGAGTATTTACCACTCAATTTCCTCACTTTTTTCCAGACTGCACTCATAGAAGAAGCAGAGGTGATGGTGGAAACATAGTCTCGCCAACAAGTGCGTTTAGCTTCACGGATGACACGGCGAGCGATCGCACGCTTCTGCTTAAAATCAACAAGTCTCTCAGCGGTTCTATTGTACCGGTACCTGCCCCATGCAGCACGTTTCAAACGTACTGCACGAGCACAAGCAGGAGACCACCAAGGCACGCACTTCTGAGAATGCCTGCCTGAGGTTTGGGGTATAGAATGAGAAGCTGCGGTATAAACTGATGTCGAGAAGATGTGTAGGAGCTCATCAATGGAGGATGAAGAAGGAACCTCACTAAAAGCAGTGAGGTGTGAGTAAAGATCCCAATTTGCCCGATCAAATTGCCAGCGAGGGCTACGGGAAGGTGGTGAATAGGAAGGAGAAGTAAGAATGATCGGAAAATGATCGCTGTCATGTAAGTCTGGTAGAACAGACCAGGTGAAGTCTAGTGCAGTGGAGGAAGAGCAGACTGATAGATCGATGCAAGAGAGAGTATGAGTACGAGGATCAAAATGGGTGGGAGTACCCGTATTTAAAACATGGAGGGGGTGAGAGGCAAGAAAAGCCTCCAACTGAATGCCACGTGAGTCACAATGAGACCCCCCCCAGAGGAAATGGTGGGCATTAAAATCACCAAGTAACAGAAGTGGTGGTGGTAAGGATGAAACAAGAAAGGCAAAGTCTGGGATAGAAAATGCTCGAGAAGGAGAGAGATATAAAGAACATATTGTAAACCACTTATTCAAGTGGATACGGGCTGCAGTGTAATGCAGCGAGGTATGGACAAATAGTTGACAGTACGGAATATCATTGCGTAGAAGAAGGGCACTTTCATTAAAGGTCCCATCTGAGAAAGGATCCGAAGAATACAATAAATTATAGCCTGAGATAGGTTGGAAAACAGCCGAGTGTAATTTTGGTTCTTGTAAGCAAGCACCAACAGGGGAAAACCTGGAAAGCAACATCTGAAGCTCACCCCGATTACCCCTGAGGCCGCGGATATTCCACTGTAAATAGGCCATGATTGGCGATGAAGGAAATATCAGGAATCTGTAGGTAAAGGCACCTACGGACTAGAGGGGTTAGAAAAGTCAACGTGTGGTGGCATTGGAAGATGTTCAAGTAGCGAAGGAACGGAGCGTTGCGAAGAATGGGGTTGTGAAGATGGAGGAGAGGGAAGAGAAGGAACAGGAAGTGAATCAGTGTCCATTGAAGGTTTAGTCTCTGCAATATATTCTGAAATGGCTTCAAGTGTTTCTGAATTCAAAGATGTATGGGAAACCATATTGGAGATAGGAGGAGGAGGGTGAGTAAAGATTGGGACAGTAATGGACTGTACCAAAGTAGAGGGGGAGGGAAAAGTGTAAGGGACTGGAGATGAAGTGTGGGGGGGGACAGAAGAGGTAGAAACCTGGGAGGTGACAGAAGAGGGAGAAACTTGGGAGGGGACGGGGGTGGAAGGCATAGTACGAGGAGGAGGGTGAATCTCCACACTTGTAATAGAGCCAGAGAGAGGGGAAGAACTAGGTACAGAGACTGGAAAGGTAACGTGTGGAGGTGGAAGAAGGGAAGGAAGGGGCAAAGAAGATTTGAGCAATGTGGATTTTTTGGACTTCTGAGTAGAGGGGCGATTGGTATTAGGTGTCGTACGAGGTCTTGTCGATACTGGGGCTTGTGAGGAAGGACGCGAAGATGTGAGAACAGACTGAGTTGTAGTCGGGACGTCAGAGCCAAGGACAGCAAAAGGATTAGATGCCGTAATGGCTATGGGAGGGGTAACAACAGAGGAGGCTGCAGAAGATGGGACCCCAGAAGTGGGGGGATGTTTGGAAACACGAGAATAAGAAACACGGGGTAGTCTCCCTTGGAGGCGGAGATGAGTAACTGCCATAGCATAAGGGAGACCTTCTGCCTCTTTGAGGCAACGGATTTCACGTTCATTTAAGTAGACCTGGCAACGGCGGGAGTACGAAGGGTGAGCTTCATTACAATTAAGGCAAGATGGAGGTTGACTGCAAGATGTATTAGAATGGTTGTCGGCACCACAGACTGGGCATTCGGCCATAGATCTGCAATATTTCGCTGGGTGACCAAAACGCCAGCAATTTCTACATTGTTGCGGTGTAGGTATCACCTTTCGAACTTGTAACCGATGTCCCGCGACATATACAGAGGACGGGAGTTCTCGGCTGTCAAAAGTTAAACGAGCCACATTGCAAGGGTAACGTCTCCGCCCCCGGGCAGGAAGGACATAAGTGTCTACTTTGAGGATTGGGAGATCCTGGAGTTCCAGCTGTTCAAAAATGTCATTGCCACATGACTGGAAATTCTGTTGGACTATGGTATGGGGCAGAATGACAGTACCACTACAAGAATTGAGAGAAAGATGTTTTTCAATAGTGATAGGAGTAGTATCGATATTCGAAAGGAGAGAAAGATCATGAGCTTGGGTAGCATTCTGGACAGTGACGATGCGCGTACCGCTCTTGAGAGCGTGAAATGAAATATCTCTGCCAACATGACGCAGGAGCGCTTTGGCAATACTATGGTCAGAAAGGTAGGCAGAAGAAGAAGTTGGTCTTAAAGTAAAGAATTTAGTCCATTGTGTGGTCCGAAACTGAGCGTGGAGAGGGAGTGCTTGACGTGTCGGTCGTTTCCGAGTAGAATGGGAAGGTAACGACGGAGCATCATCAGGAGATTGACGTTGGCGTTTAGGAGTAGGACCGGAGTTGGTCCGGCATGAAATGGGTGGGCGATTCGAAAATTGCCGTACCGTAGAGGGAGAAGCCGGAAGCATAGTCAAAGGAGAGCGGAGTTCAGACAAATCGAAGGAGTCAGTCAAAGCCCCGGTACCTGAAGCGGGTGAGGAAACAGCACCAGCAAGAGGTACAGGGGCATCAGGAGTGTCCGAAGAGTGGTCTAAACACAAGGCAGGGTCAGAATGGGGTGCGGTATCAAGAAGGGGCCCGGGGGTAGTGGTTTCATGGACTAGGGCTGCCATGGTTAGGTTACTCCTTTGCTTTTTGTTTTTAAGAAAAAAAAAGAAAGAAGAAAAGAAAATAAAAACAAAAAAAAGAATAAAAAAAGGGGGGAGCGGGGAGGAATAGTTCCCAGGAGGAATGAAAGGGCCGGAAATCTCCCTCCGCGCCCAAGAGGACTCGACACCGCTAGTAGCGCAGATGCAGCATGGAACCCGTGCCATACCCTACCCTTCATGCCAGTAAACCAGCAATCCGGGATAGCAACCTCACATCTGCCGAGCTACCTCGGTGGACAAAAGAGAGGGCGGCCGGATATCCGCCACAAAGCATACCTCCTTCAGCCACCACCCCCGGAATCCGAAAGGTGGCTTCCAGAGATACACCCGTCACCCAAAAGACACCCAAAGCTACTCCGGGATACCGGAGAGGGATCGGGACATCCCTAGGCAATCCAGATTCCACGGCAAACTACGCCACCGCCAAGAAACCTCAACGGAATGGGATCGACCCCGGTGTCCTTTCCCCTACCTAGGAACTAGCGCGCCTGTGGGAGAAATCACGAAGGCTAAAAAGAGGAAGGGCAAAAGGGAGGGGTGAGGAGGAGGAGGAGGAATGGAAAAAGGGGAGGATGGGGAGGATGGGATAGGGGAGGGGAGAATGGGGGGTAATTAGGTTCGGTCTGAGGAAGAAGACCGACAGGGCTAATTCCTCAGACCAAGAGCCTCTTCACCACGCCAAGGAGCCCCCCTTGAAGAGGTGAATAAATGAAGAATGGGTATAATTGAAAACCACTGCATTATCAAAATGCCGTAATGTGGGGCTCTCCTCTATCCTATTATTGATGGTATACAATACTGACAAGTTGATGAACATGATGTAATACTCAGGTATCCTTATTGCTGAAATATTTAACCAGTGCAGCAGGCCTCTTCAGTCAGATATAATAATAGAGAGTTAGAGCAGTCTTTTTATTTATTATTTTATTATCACACTGGCCGATTCCCACCAAGGCAGGGTGGCCCGAAAAAGAAAAACTTTCACCATCATTCACTCCATCACTGTCTTGCCAGAAGGGTGCTTTACACTACAGTTTTTGAACTGCAACATTAACACCCCTCCTTCAGAGTGCAGGCACTGTACTTCCCATCTCCAGGACTCAAGTTCGGCCTGCCGGTTTCCCTGAACCCCTTCATAAATGTTACTTTGCTCACACTCCAACAGCACGTCAAGTATTAAAAACCATTTGTCTCCATTCACTCCTATCAAACACGCTCACACATGCCTGCTGGAAGTCCAAGCCCCTCGCACAGTCTTGAGTAATCATATTAATGGCATACAATATCAACAAGTAGATCAGTAAGACACATATGTGTAACAGTATGGTATCTTTATTGATGAACTGTTTCACCTGCTCAGAAGTTTTTCTCAGTCGAAATACAGAGATGACATAAGTAGCAGAGATATACGAGGCGATGTGTCCCTCAGCCTTGAAGTTGAGTGGTCAGTTCTCAGTCACATTGTGTGCTCAGCTCCATAGCTTTGCTCATTGTGAATCTCAGGCATGAGGAAGCAGCCTGATATAATGCCAGAAGTGAGCTGTGGAGATGGGGATGGTGTCATAGGAAGTGGGATCACACTAGTGGAAGTAAGAAAATAGGAATTAAGGAGTGCTGCAACAAGCCTACTGGACCATGCTAGGCAGGTCCTCAAAACTAATTCTTCTCACTCATAAATATTAGTTAAGCAGCAAAATTGTAGTCTGCTCCACCAAGTTACTGTGTCTGACAAGTATCGTTATATTGATGGTATACGGTAATGACAAGCAGATAAGTAAGATACATGTGTAACAGTATATCTTTATTGACATTTTACCTGCTCACCAGGCTACTTTAGTCAAAATACAGGAGATAACATAAGTGGAGGGAGACATAAATATGAGGTGATTAGTCCCTCAGTCTTGAAGTTAGTTTGAGAATTTCAATCCTTTGGCCATGTGTGTTCAGTTCCATAACTTTGCAGTGAAGCTATGGAACTAGACATACCTCTTAACTACTACTGTTGTCTCCATTATACCATTATTTTAATGATTGATACAGCATCACCATGGGATCTTGGTACAAAGGACATCTACAATTTTGTTGCTCAATCAACAGTTATGAATGAGAAGAATTAGTGATGCAGACCTGCCTAACATGGGTCAATAGGCATTATTATTATTATAATCAAAAAGAAGCGCTAAGCCACAAGGACTATACAGCGCTGCAGGGCAGGAAGGAAGCGAGGGCATCAGGTGGCAAAAGGGAGATGGATGAGCAACAGGTTACGGATAACAGCGGGGCAGTGGATGGTGAAAGGGTAAAGGGCAGCAAGAGACTGAACCAGAAAGGGCTGAGGGGAGTGCGAAAAGTATCATCAGAGTTTGTGGAGTAAATCAGTCGTTGTCAAGAAGTCAATGAGAGAGTCAGGATTAAAGGAGGGTCCATCAGCAAGAAGGGAAGGTAAAGAGAGAGTAGGAGAACGAAGACGACGTTGGAGGTAAATTCTGCGTGCTCGTTGATAGAGAGGGCAGTCTAACAGAATGTGGCTAATCGATACTGGAACTTGACACTGCTCACAGAGAGGAACAGGGTGCCTCTCCATGAGATACCCATGAGTAAGACGAGTGTGGCCAATGCGAAGGCGGGAGAGAGTGGTCTCCCAACCTCGGCACTGATGACAAGAAGACGGCCAGTAACCTATGCTCGGTTTAATAGAATGAAGTTTGTTACCGAGCAGAGTTGACCAACGTTGTTGCCAACGGGTGCGAAGGTGGGTAGCTATTGCAGCAAAATAGTCCAGAAATGGAACACCTCGATAGGAAATTGGTAGGTCATATACTGCTGACCGCGCAGCAGTGTCTGCCTGTTCATTGCCCTGTACGTCGACATGACCAGGGACCCAACAAAAAACAATATCTTTATGTTTGGTAGAGATACGGCGTAGCCAAAGTTGGATACGGAGAACTAGGGGATGAGATGTATCAAATTTTCGAATAGCCTGTAGAGCACTAAGGGAGTCTGAGACTACTACAAATGATGACACAGGCATAGATGCGATACGAATAAGTGCTGCAAGAATGGCATACAGTTCAGCAGTAAAAATGCTAGCTGAAGATAGTAAATGCCCTCGTACGACGCTGTCCGGAAACACTGCTGCGAATCCGACGCCGTCTGAAGACTTAGAGCCATCTGTGTACACAGCGGTGGCATGAGAATGAGAGTGGAAGTGATCAAGAAAAAGAGAGCGGGAAGCCACCGTAGGCAGTTGAGCTTTCGAGCAAGGGAGTGAGAAAGAACAGACCCGAACAGCTGGAACTTCCCAGGGGGGTAGGGAAAAGTGAGATGCTACATGAACATATAAAGGTGGTAACTGAAGGGAAGACAAGAGTGAAAGTAGGCGAAGAGAAAAGGGACGGAGCAAACAGGGGCGGCGAACGAATAAAGAATGTCTACTAATATCGGTGACCATTCTATAAATGGAAGGATTGTGTAGATCGTGAGAGCGTACATAGTAACGAAGGCAATGGGCATCACGGCGATCAGACAAGGATGGAACATTTGCTTCTGTATAGAGGCTCTCAACAGGGGAAGAGCGAAAAGCACCAAGGCACAAACGTAAGCCTTGGTGATGGATAGAGTTAAGGCTAGAGAGAGTAGCAGGAGAGGCCGCGGAATAAATCTGGTCACCATAATCGAGTTTCGATAAAACGAGGGCTGAATGTAGGCGAAGCAGAGTTCGACGATCAGCTCCCCAGGAAAGATGAGCAAGGGTTTTAAGAAGGTTTAGCCGGCTGTGACAAGTTGTCTTCAGAGAGGTAATGTGAGGTTTCCAGGTTAACCGACGGTCAAAGAGAAGGCCTAGAAACCTGACTGTATCACGTTCGGGGATACGGGAGCCATAGAGATACAAAGGATGATCGGAGATAACAGAGCGTCTAGTGAAAGTAATTTGGTGAGTTTTGGTACTTGAAAATTTAAACCCATGTGTGGTGGCCCAAGTGGAAACACGGTCGACCGCATGCTGGAGAGAAACTGCAATAAGGTGACAGTCAGCGCCTGCACAAGCAATAGCGAAGTCATCAACATAGAGTGATGACCAAATATTGGGTGGAAGAACAGAGGCCAAATCATTTATAGCAAGGAGAAAAAGTGTTGTGCTTAGAACACATCCCTGAGGGACACCTTCAGCTTGGACGAAGTCCGGGGAAAGAACATTATTGACTCGAACACGGAAATGTCTGTCAGTTAAAAAGTTCTTAAGGAAGGATGGTAGATTGCCTCGGAGGCCTAAGGAATGGGCCTGGGCCAAAATATTATACCTCCAAGTTGTGTCATATGCCTTCTCAAGGTCAAAAAATATGGCAATAACTGAGTGATTATTCGCAAAGGCATTACGAACATACGTATCCAAGCGTAGTAAGGGGTCTATGGTAGAACGACCCTTACGAAAGCCATATTGACTAGCGGAGAGACTGTTGTGAGTCTCTAAATACCACATTAAACGTCGATTTACGAGGCGTTCCATCACTTTGCAAACTGCACTTGTAAGAGCGATGGGGCGATAGTGGGAGGCATCATGTCCTGTAGTACCCGGTTTGCGGAAAGGGAGAACAATGGCAGATTTCCACAGCTGGGGAAGAACTCCTTGTGCCCAAATAAGATTGAAGAGGTGTAAGAGGACTACAAGGGCTGACCGATGTAAATGTTGTAACATACGAATATGAATGTCATCAGGCCCAGCTGCCGATGATCGGCAAGCTGAGAGCGTTGCCTCCAGTTCTTGAAGTGTAAAAGGCACATTATACTGTTCTTCTCCGAGAGAAGAAAAGTCCAAGGGTACTAACTCTCTGGCAGACTTTGAGGAAAGAAACGAGGGGCATAGATGGAGCCCTCGGGAAATACGGACCAGATGTGTGCCAAGTTCAATGGCAACGTCGAGAGGGTTTGCTATATCAACACCAGTGACCCGTAGAACAGGAGCCGGGTCAGGAGAGTATTTACCACTCAATTTCCTCACTTTTTTCCAGACTGCACTCATAGAAGAAGCAGAGGTGATGGTGGAAACAGTCTCGCCAACAAGTGCGTTTAGCTTCACGGATGACACGGCGAGCGATCGCACGCTTCTGCTTAAAATCAACAAGTCTCTCAGCGGTTCTATTGTACCGGTACCTGCCCCATGCAGCACGTTTCAAACGTACTGCACGAGCACAAGCAGGAGACCACCAAGGCACGCACTTCTGAGAATGCCTGCCTGAGGTTTGGGGTATAGAATGAGAAGCTGCGGTATAAACTGATGTCGAGAAGATGTATAGGAGCTCATCAATGGAGGATGAAGAAGGAACCTCACTAAAAGCAGTGAGGTGTGAGTAAAGATCCCAATTTGCCCGATCAAATTGCCAGCGAGGGCTACGGGAAGGTGGTGAATAGGAAGGAGAAGTAAGAATGATCGGAAAATGATCGCTGTCATGTAAGTCTGGTAGAACAGACCAGGTGAAGTCTAGTGCAGTGGAGGAAGAGCAGACTGATAGATCGATGCAAGAGAGAGTATGAGTACGAGGATCAAAATGGGTGGGAGTACCCGTATTTAAAACATGGAGGGGGTGAGAGGCAAGAAAAGCCTCCAACTGAATGCCACGTGAGTCACAATGAGACCCCCCCCAGAGGAAATGGTGGGCATTAAAATCACCAAGTAACAGAAGTGGTGGTGGTAAGGATGAAACAAGAAAGGCAAAGTCTGGGATAGAAAATGCTCGAGAAGGAGAGAGATATAAAGAACATATTGTAAACCACTTATTCAAGTGGATACGGGCTGCAGTGTAATGCAGCGAGGTATGGACAAATAGTTGACAGTACGGAATATCATTGCGTAGAAGAAGGGCACTTTCATTAAAGGTCCCATCTGAGAAAGGATCCGAAGAATACAATAAATTATAGCCTGAGATAGGTTGGAAAACAGCCGAGTGTAATTTTGGTTCTTGTAAGCAAGCACCAACAGGGGAAAACCTGGAAAGCAACATCTGAAGCTCACCCCGATTACCCCTGAGGCCGCGGATATTCCACTGTAAATAGGCCATGATTGGCGATGAAGAAAATATCAGGAATCTGTAGGTAAAGGCACCTACGGACTAGAGGGGTTAGAAAAGTCAACGTGTGGTGGCATTGGAAGATGTTCAAGTAGCGAAGGAACGGAGCGTTGCGAAGAATGGGGTTGTGAAGATGGAGGAGAGGGAAGAGAAGGAACAGGAAGTGAATCAGTGTCCATTGAAGGTTTAGTCTCTGCAATATATTCTGAAATGGCTTCAAGTGTTTCTGAATTCAAAGATGTATGGGAAACCATATTGGAGATAGGAGGAGGAGGGTGAGTAAAGATTGGGACAGTAATGGACTGTACCAAAGTAGAGGGGGAGGGAAAAGTGTAAGGGACTGGAGATGAAGTGTGGGGGGGGACAGAAGAGGTAGAAACCTGGGAGGTGACAGAAGAGGGAGAAACTTGGGAGGGGACGGGGGTGGAAGGCATAGTACGAGGAGGAGGGTGAATCTCCACACTTGTAATAGAGCCAGAGAGAGGGGAAGAACTAGGTACAGAGACTGGAAAGGTAACGTGTGGAGGTGGAAGAAGGGAAGGAAGGGGCAAAGAAGATTTGAGCAATGTGGATTTTTTGGACTTCTGAGTAGAGGGGCGATTGGTATTAGGTGTCGTACGAGGTCTTGTCGATACTGGGGCTTGTGAGGAAGGACGCGAAGATGTGAGAACAGACTGAGTTGTAGTCGGGACGTCAGAGCCAAGGACAGCAAAAGGATTAGATGCCGTAATGGCTATGGGAGGGGTAACAACAGAGGAGGCTGCAGAAGATGGGACCCCAGAAGTGGGGGGATGTTTGGAAACACGAGAATAAGAAACACGGGGTAGTCTCCCTTGGAGGCGGAGATGAGTAACTGCCATAGCATAAGGGAGACCTTCTGCCTCTTTGAGGCAACGGATTTCACGTTCATTTAAGTAGACCTGGCAACGGCGGGAGTACGAAGGGTGAGCTTCATTACAATTAAGGCAAGATGGAGGTTGACTGCAAGATGTATTAGAATGGTTGTCGGCACCACAGACTGGGCATTCGGCCATAGATCTGCAATATTTCGCTGGGTGACCAAAACGCCAGCAATTTCTACATTGTTGCGGTGTAGGTATCACCTTTCGAACTTGTAACCGATGTCCCGCGACATATACAGAGGACGGGAGTTCTCGGCTGTCAAAAGTTAAACGAGCCACATTGCAAGGGTAACGTCTCCGCCCCCGGGCAGGAAGGACATAAGTGTCTACTTTGAGGATTGGGAGATCCTGGAGTTCCAGCTGTTCAAAAATGTCATTGCCACATGACTGGAAATTCTGTTGGACTATGGTATGGGGCAGAATGACAGTACCACTACAAGAATTGAGAGAAAGATGTTTTTCAATAGTGATAGGAGTAGTATCGATATTCGAAAGGAGAGAAAGATCATGAGCTTGGGTAGCATTCTGGACAGTGACGATGCGCGTACCGCTCTTGAGAGCGTGAAATGAAATATCTCTGCCAACATGACGCAGGAGCGCTTTGGCAATACTATGGTCAGAAAGGTAGGCAGAAGAAGAAGTTGGTCTTAAAGTAAAGAATTTAGTCCATTGTGTGGTCCGAAACTGAGCGTGGAGAGGGAGTGCTTGACGTGTCGGTCGTTTCCGAGTAGAATGGGAAGGTAACGACGGAGCATCATCAGGAGATTGACGTTGGCGTTTAGGAGTAGGACCGGAGTTGGTCCGGCATGAAATGGGTGGGCGATTCGAAAATTGCCGTACCGTAGAGGGAGAAGCCGGAAGCATAGTCAAAGGAGAGCGGAGTTCAGACAAATCGAAGGAGTCAGTCAAAGCCCCGGTACCTGAAGCGGGTGAGGAAACAGCACCAGCAAGAGGTACAGGGGCATCAGGAGTGTCCGAAGAGTGGTCTAAACACAAGGCAGGGTCAGAATGGGGTGCGGTATCAAGAAGGGGCCCGGGGGTAGTGGTTTCATGGACTAGGGCTGCCATGGTTAGGTTACTCCTTTGCTTTTTGTTTTTAAGAAAAAAAAAGAAAGAAGAAAAGAAAATAAAAACAAAAAAAAGAATAAAAAAAGGGGGGAGCGGGGAGGAATAGTTCCCAGGAGGAATGAAAGGGCCGGAAATCTCCCTCCGCGCCCAAGAGGACTCGACACCGCTAGTAGCGCAGATGCAGCATGGAACCCGTGCCATACCCTACCCTTCATGCCAGTAAACCAGCAATCCGGGATAGCAACCTCACATCTGCCGAGCTACCTCGGTGGACAAAAGAGAGGGCGGCCGGATATCCGCCACAAAGCATACCTCCTTCAGCCACCACCCCCGGAATCCGAAAGGTGGCTTCCAGAGATACACCCGTCGCCCAAAAGACACCCAAAGCTACTCCGGGATACCGGAGAGGGATCGGGACATCCCTAGGCAATCCAGATTCCACGGCAAACTACGCCACCGCCAAGAAACCTCAACGGAATGGGATCGACCCCGGTGTCCTTTCCCCTACCTAGGAACTAGCGCGCCTGTGGGAGAAATCACGAAGGCTAAAAAGAGGAAGGGCAAAAGGGAGGGGTGAGGAGGAGGAGGAGGAATGGAAAAAGGGGAGGATGGGGAGGATGGGATAGGGGAGGGGAGAATGGGGGGTAATTAGGTTCGGTCTGAGGAAGAAGACCGACAGGGCTAATTCCTCAGACCAAGAGCCTCTTCACCACGCCAAGGAGCCCCCCTTGAAGAGGGGTCAATAGGCAATACTTCAAAATTCTTATGTTTTCACTTTCACTAGTGGGCCTTTGCCTACTATGATGCCACCCCCACCTCCATAGCTCACTTTTGGCTGCTTTCTCATGTCTGAGTTTAACAGTGATCGATGCTATAGAGCCGAGTACACACCATGACTGAGAGACTAACCATACACTTCTTCAAGGCTGAGGGACTGGTCACTTCATATCTGCGTCTTCACTACTACTGTTGCCTCCTCTGTAATCCAACAGAATCCTGTTGAACAGGCAAAATGTCTTGAAAATAAAGATAACACATAGCTGGATGTTTCTTACATTCATCTGATTTTGAGGTGATCAGTCCTTCAGCCTAAAATGGAGGCATGTGACCAGATCTTATTTGCTAGAGCAGAAGTGAGGCATAGCAGCTGGAGGTGATGTCACAGGTGAGTGTGGCCCACTAGTGGAAGTAGGTCATGCAAAACACTTGTACCAAGATACCATTGTGTTGGACAAGTATCATATTATTGATGGTATACAGTACTGACACGAATAAGATACTTGTGTAACAATTGGGTTTTTTTATTGATGGAATGTTTTGCCTGTGCAGCAGGCTATGTCAGTCACATTACTGTGAATATAATACTGGGGACAGCTGTAATATTGAGGTGATCAGTTCCTCAGCCTTGATTTTAAAGTGGTTATTTACTCAGCATAAAGCAGAGGCATGCAACAGACCTTATACACTGGAGCAGAAGCGAGGTGTAGCAGTACGTGTAGAAGTGTCATGCACGACAGTCCATTGGCAAAGGAGCTGTAGAAGACTTCGTACCGAGATGTCATGGTATTGCTGCATCAAACCATTTAGCTTGACCTACTTCCATTGGTGGGCTACATTCACCTATGTCATCTCCAGCTGCTACAGCTCACTTATACTTCATTATATAAGGTTTGGCAACATGCCTCTGCTTTAGATCAGTTAATATCAAGGTTGCAGGACTAATTTCTGTCTCCAGTGTTATATTTTCCTGTATTCAACTGATGAAGCCAACTGTGCAAGCAAAATGTTTCTGCAATAAAGATATTCAAGCTTCCCATGTCTCACTCATCAGCTTGTCAGTATTGTAGATCAGCAATATGATACTTGTAGATGAATGGTTCAAAGAACCAACATGTTGTTAAATTAGACACATGTGCAACTCTTGGGTATCTTTATTGAGGAAACGTTTTGCCACACAGTGGCTTCATCAGTTCATACATAGGAGAAACTTGAAGAACAGGAGGAGAATGAGGTAATCAGTCCCTCAACCTTGAGTCGATGTGGTCAGTCCATCAATCTTGAATAGAATACGGCATATAAGCAGAGAAGCATCTTATAAACCGTATGGCAGGAGAGGTGCAGCAGTCATAGGTTGAAGATTGATGGACTGACCACATCGACTCAAGGTTGAGGGACTGATTACCTCATTCTCCTCCTGTTCTTCAAGTTTCTCCTATGTATGGACTGATGAAGCCACTGTGTGGCGAAACGTTTTCTCAATAAAGATACCCAAGAGTTGTACGTGTGTCTAATTTAACATGTCGGTTCTTTGAACTATTCATCTACAATCCTGTCAGACACTGCAACTTCTTGGTATCTTAATACTTAGGAATTCTTCGCTTGCCTAACCCTTGGGCACGACCTACTTCCACATTGGACAAATGTGACACCACCTATGACTGCTGCACCTCTCCTGCCAACAACAGTTGAATAATATAACCAAGAGCCGTTTTATTCTGTACACAAACCATTAAGTCAACATTGTTATATCTATTTTTTAATGAAAATGATTACTATTGCTATTCATACTGACTATAGGGAGTGCACTCTAGTTAAGTGAGGTGATTCAGTTAATTCACTGTTATATTTCAAACATAAGAGTAGATGAATCCATAGCAATTTCAAAAATAAAACTTAGGCATGAATAGTGATCACTTTCTTAGGTGGCCTTATTACTCCACCTTGTCAGAGCCAGTATGACAATAGTCAGTACATCAATCAGCTTATGAATCATCCTAGATAAAAAATGTGATTACAGCATTTGTATTGCAAATGTATGTTTCAGTTTATGGCTGAGATATAATACCATATTAACAATATTTTTGTTTATAGTTATAGAAATTTTGGTAAAAATTTTATTTTGTATCTAATTATTTTTTCATCTCATAAAATATTGTATTATATTTTTTCTAATTCCACTGAAATATTTTGAACAGCATTAATTTGTTACAGGTTCTCCAAAAGAGCAGACAAAAAGAAAGGGGAAGAAAGAGTGAGAGCAATAGTAGTGCAGCTGACAGAAGATACTTTGCTACAAATATTTTTCACAGAAATTTCATGTTATCTGAATTCAAAGCAAAATGTTTACAACACTCATTATGCTTTATTACATTGTGCAAAACTGTATGAACTAAGGCATTGGTCAGACAAGTTGTAACCATTAAACATCAAGATTTATATATGCAAATACACAAAATATAGTAATTGCACAATAGTCACTGGTATGGTATGAATTGTATATTTTGGTCTCATATTATGGTACTCTTCAACAGACTGAAGGGTAAAACTAGGTTTGCATGTGTTTCTTGGTATATATGTATATGCTAAAAGTTTATTTTAATCCATAGTTTAGGAATTAAAATATTTAATGACCCTCGTGTAGTAGACAGGCTGTAAGCCTAATATGACCCTGGTGGGGTTAGTGCTTAGTTTTGATTATAATAATCTAAGCCTAATAATTATCTTCAGTATTAATATATATTCATTTGGAAGTGCTTAACCAGTAGGGATCATACAGCTCCTAAGGAATAGGAGGTAGTCAGGTTTGATCCAAGGAAGTGGAAGGTAACTCAAATTCCTTGGGTCAAGATTCCTTCACTGGCATCAAAGCACCTTTAAAGGGATAATCTTCAAAAGACTGTTGAAGAGGGTTTCAATATAAGTCTGAAATGTAAAATATTTACCTGCTGTTGTATTTTCTCCACAAGTTTGTTTATATGTTAAAAGATTTATATGTTCTGGCAGTTAGGAAGACTAAAATCTTTATGAATGGATATTGTGTACATACATGAATAGTAATAATGCGTTATAGTTTCTATGCTGATTTGTATTTGTGGTGTAAGCAGGTGTATTTATTTACAAATAAACATGTGAATAAAGTGACTATATGGGTATATTCTTTAATGCATTATAGAATGGTGTAATTAATAGTATTATTACACATTCATTTCGATCTTGTTCATCTATCCATTTTAATATTTTATTCAATATTTCTGTATGACACTTTTGGGTTTAGCACTTAAACTGATGACGATAATTTGTTCAATATTTGAATAACTTTAGTTAAAAATCTAAAAACTACATTTGAATAGGCACAACAATAATCTTTCTGAATATGTGGAAATATAGGAACATTCACTTACAAATAAAGTACTAAAATTTATATTAAGCCGAGAATGAAAATTTGCAATTAATATGAAACTAAAAAAGGAATGTGGAAAAATTTACTTCAAATGGTCTGACCATGTGTATTTTTGACTGAAAGATGAGGAGGACAACACAGTACGATAGGAATGGAAGGCTAAATGCCAACAAGTAGGGTAATACAAGGACATAACACAGGAAACCTTTATCAAAAAACATTTCACTCAAAGGTGCACTCACCTCTGAGTGAAATGCTGTGTATTAAAGGCATTCTGTGATACAAATGTCTCATGACTTGGAAAGCTCACCTTATAGTGAAATGTCTAATAAAGGCTTGCTCTGTTATAAATGTCTTTGTATTACCCTACAGTATATAGTGTATTAAAAGGATACAAGGTGAAGGGGTAAGCCATGTTGGGTAATATAGCAAGTACAATCTTCTTTCAGCAAACTGGCAATATTCCACCGAGGCAGGGTGACCCAAAAGAAACAAAAGTTTCTCTTTTTAAATTTAGTAACCTACAGGAGAAGGGGTTACTAGCCCTTTGCTCCCAGCATTTTAGTCACTTCTTACAACACACACATGGCTCATGGAGGAAGAATTCTGTTCCACTTCTCCATGGAGATAAGCGGAAATTAACAAGCACTAGGTCACACTACATGTATGTGTAGTGTGATCTAAGTGTAAGTAGAAGTAGCAAGATGTACCTGAAATCTTGAATGTGTATGAGACAGAAAAAGACACCAGCAGTCCTACCATACTAAGTACAATCTTTTTTTTTTTTTTTTTTTTTTTTTTAAAAAAGTCGGCCGTCTCCCACTGAGGCAGGGTGACCCAAAAAAGAAAGAAAATCCCCAAAAAGAAAATACTTTCATCATCATTCAACACTTTCACCACACTCGCACATTATCACTGTTTTTGCAGAGGTGCTCAGAATACAACAGTCTAGAAGCATACACATATAAAGATACACAACATATCCCTCCAAACTGCCAATATCCCAAACCCCTCCTTTAAAGTGCAGGCATTGTACTTCCCATTTCCAGGACTCAAGTCCGACTATATGAAAATAACCGGTTTCCCTGAATCCCTTCACTAAATATTACCCTGCTCACACTCCAACAGATCGTCAGGTCCCAAGTACCATTCGTCTCCATTCACTCCTATCTAACACGCTCACGCACGCTTTCTGGAAGTCCAAGCCCCTTACCCACAAAACCTCCTTTACCCCCTCTCTCCAACCCTTTCGAGGACGACCCCTACCCCGCCTTCCTTCCCCTATAGATTTATATGCTTTCCATGTCATTCTACTGTGATCCATTCTCTCTAAATGACCAAACCACCTCAACAACCCCTCTTCTGCCCTCTGACTAATACTTTTATTAACTCCACACCTTCTCCTAATTTCCACACTCCGAATTTTCTGCATAATATTTACACCACACCTTTCTGCCAATAGTCGCTTATATCTCACCCGAACTTCCTCCTCCCTTAGTTTATACACTTTCACCTCCCTCTTACTTGTTGTTGCCACCTTCCTCTTTTCCCATCTACCTCTTACTCTAACTGTAGCTACAACTAAATAATGATCCGATATATCAGTTGCCCCTATCTTCCTAAAAAAAATATGCATTTATAAATGGTGAAAATGTTGAATGATAATGAAAGATCTTTCTCCTCTCTTCTTGGGTTTTTTTTTTTTTTTTTTTGGGGTCACCCTGCCTTGGTGGGAAATGGCTGATACATTAAAAAAAAAATATACATATATACAGTGGACCCTCTAATTTTGTGAGGCTCTATTTTCATGAATTTCGATTATCAGCAATTTTTTTCGCCAAAATAGCCTCTATTTTCGTGACTTCCCGCTAAATTTGGCGGCCATTCGGTATGTGTCCCAGTGGCCCAACACACACAAAGCCTCCTACAGACGCATTCAAGAGACAGTTTGGCATTGTTTCTTGGTGACTGAGCATCACCCCCGCGTTCATAGAAACATTTCGTAATAATCCATTGTTTTTGTGCTTGCAACTGTTAAATAAGCCACCATGGGCCAAAAGAAAGCTCCTAGTACCAGCCCTTTGGTAAAGAAGGTGAGAAACAAGATAGAATTAAAGAAAGAAATCATAGCAAAGTGCCAAAGTGGAGGAAGAAGAGGGGATAATGTGCCTTAAGTGATTCTACAATATGTACAATACTAAAGCAGCACGAGTAGATAGAGGCTATAACGCCAGGCAATGATAGACTGTAGCATTAACAGTGTAGCAAGTAACTTAAGCGATTAAGCGATAGGAAAAGGGTGACATGAAACTTAACTCCTCCAATGTTATTGGAGGTATATATTATTTATTATTATAATCAAAAAGAAGCGCTAAGCCACAAGGACTATACAGCTTGGAGGTATATAGAGCCACTGACAACGCCGCCGCCGCCGCCACCACTATATGGTTTATGCCGCCAGTGGCCCTGATAACCAAACAACATAGAACTACCACTAGTCATAAGTAATGACATATTTTTCTAGAGTATATATCATGTTTCTATGTTATTAACATTATTTATTATGTCACATTAGATGAATTGTGATAGATAAATAAGTTGTAGAGTTGATATTAGCATCATATTGAAGCATATTGTCTTGTCTCCAAACAATAAACTCGCCTCCCTCTCCCCTCCTCCCCATCTGCCATGCACCAACAAGTCTTCAATAAGGGTAAGTGTGATGTTAAATGTTCATTTATACATTTTATTATTGCTTTATATTTCTAATTGTTTTCTGTATGTAAATCTATATTTAATCTCTGAATAATGCATTTTTTGTTAATACTTTTGGGTGTCTGAAAAAGATTAACTGGTTTTATATTAATGAGGAAAATGGTTTTGATTTTCATGAATTTCAACATTCGGCAGACTCTCTGGAATGGATTGATCATGAAATTAGAGGGTCCACTGTATACGAAAACACTAAACCCATAGGATCATACAAGGCCTCGTGAAAAGGAAGCATTCTGGTTTGAGTTATTAATCATCTGTTACTAATACATGTATCATGTTAGTGAAGCTCAGTTTTTATAACAAAAAGTGAACGTGCTCTTAAATTTTTAACATGTCCAGTATCCATGGATTTAAGATTCACAGAATATAAGGAGAATTGTGATGTCCAGGAACATCTGCAAAGACAGTTACTGAATGAATGCTGATAATTCTTTTTTTTTTTTGCCAGCCTACCTGGGGGGAAGATTGCTAATGTGGTAAACAAAAAAAAAAAAAATGGTTGAGGCAGCAGGATTAGTATTGTTAAGGCTAAGTGGAGCCACTGACTTGGCACTAAAATTTACTGTGTCTACCTGGAGGGTGTTCCAGGGGTCAATGCCCCTGCTGCCTCATCCTTTACTAGGCCTCCCAGTGAATTGGCCTGATCAACCAGGCTGTTACTGCTGGCTGCATGTTGCCCAACATACGAATCACAGCCCGGCTAATCGTGTACTGTGAGTTGCATTTAAATAATATTTTATCTAATTACTTTTTCCCAATGGGTTGTCTTAATGCTGATGAAAAAACTCTTGGTTTATGAAATTGGCACTCTCCTTTATTTCCTTGGATCAAACCTGATTACTTCCTATTTCTTACATGTTATATACACCCTTACTTTATTTTCCCTCCTAAGTGACGGCCGCACCTTTGACACAGACTTCCTCTTTAACTAATGTATTTCACAGCAACAGATTTATTACACAACCTTTGATTATACTTCCTTTAGCACTCTTCACCGCCCTTACAAACTGTACCTCTGTTATACTCTCCACCCTTGCTAGTTTCAGATCAAGCATATTACACAGTTCACACACCCTGCCCTGTAGCGCTATATGACCCTGGTGGGTTTAGCGCTTAGTTTTGGTTATAATGATAACTACATGTTATATAACCCCTACAGATTTAATGCTTACCCAAAAATATATAATAGTAATAAAACACTACTGCTCTCTTCTTTTCTCACCTTATACAACAGCACCAACTCTGACTTCCTCCTATCACCAAGGTGTTCATCCTCCACTCATCTTCTAACATCACCAATTTGCTGTGCAGCACTCAATTATCCATACATGTTTAGCACTTTCTGTGAATATTATACTATAATAAGCATACTGTAATAATAATAATCTTTTTTAACACGTCAGCTGTCTCCCACCGAGGCAGGGTGACCCAAAAAAGAAACACTTTCATCATCATTCACACAATCACTTTGTAAAGGTGCCTAGATACAACAGTTCAGATGTCACTCCAAACAGCCAATATCCCAAACCCTTCCTTTAAGGTGCAGGCATTGTACTTCCCACCTCCAGGACTCAAGTCCGGCTAACTGGTTTCCTTGAATCCCTTCACAAAATATTACCATGCTCACACTCCAACAGCTTGTGAAGTCCCAAAAACATTTCGTCTTCATTCACTCATATCTAACATACTCACACATGCCTGCTGTATGTCCAAGCCCCTTGGACACAAAACCTCTCACTCCCTCCCTCCAGTCTTTTCTAGGATGACCCCTACCCCTCCTCCCCTCCACTACACATTTATACATTCTCCAAGTCATCCTATTTTGCCCCATCCTTTCTAAATGATAAAAAAAAAATATTAAAATGGTAAAAATAATAAAAATAATAATCATGTGGTATGAATATCATGCAGAGAATTTGGAGTTCAGAGATTAAAAGCAGATGTAGGATCACCAAGGTTATTCGGAGGCCTGAGGAGGGGTTGGTTAGGTGGGTTGGGCATGTAGAGAGAATGGAGAGGGATAGGCTGAAGAATTATTATTATTGCATTTTGGAGGGGAGTGCTAAACTCATAGGGGGTCATACAGTGTTTGAGAAATGGGAGGCATTTGGATTCAATCCAAGGAATAGGAGAGCAGGTCCCATTCCTAGTAGGATGATGAAGACGGTATATAAATATAAGATGCAAGGTAGAAGGGGTAAGGGGTAATCGCAGAAACAGATGGAGGGAGGGGGGGTAAATGAGGCTTTGAGTTTTAAGGGCTTAAGCATCTAGCAGGTTTGTATGAGAACGTTAGGAATGAATGGAGACAAGTGGTTTTTACTGAACGTGCTGTTGGAGTGTGAGCAAGGTATCTTTTATGAGAGGATTCAGGGAAGCCAGTGAACTGGACTAGTCCTGGAGGTGGGAAAGGTAGTACTTGTACTCTGAAGGAGGGGTGGGGATATTGCAGCTGGAGTGCAATCTGACTTATGATGACAACACACTTCTGGCACGGCAGTGACTGAGTGAATGCGTTTTTTTCTCTGGGTTACCTTGCCTTAGGAGGAGACAGTTACTGAGTTAAAAAGTAATAATAATAATAATAATAATATTAATAATAATAATGATATTAAGAATAATAATATTAAGAATAGCAGAAGTCAAAGAAAAAGAGCTGGAGTCCTTTCCCTTTTCAGGAAAGTAACAATGAAGGAAAACAAAATTATAATAAATATAATCAAAACAAGGAATAATGTAAAGTGAATGAAAATCTAAATCTTCATTAATAAGAGATTATAAAAAAAGATGAAAAACAGGGTATGGGTCTTCACATTTATAAATATAAATGAAATGATTCACTTACTTGAAGAGGAATATACAACATAAAGAATAAAGTAATGGTCAAGATGAGTGTCCTCTGGTAGATGTCTTATGAAACAGGTCTCTAAGTTGACTAATGGCCAGGGATGGAAGTCTGCTCTGAGACTTCTTGTTAGACAAGCCAGTTTTACTGAAAAGATTCACTCCCTCAGAATAAGTTTCTGGTTCCCAGAATAGAGGAGTCAAGAATAGAGTAGGACCACTCAGACATCACAACATTTAAGACATATAGTCATATCTTGAATATTGCTTCTCCTAGCGCATCCTTTTTCTTATTTGACCATGAAGCTAAGAAAAAAAATGCATAGGTTAACAGAGGGTCATGGAAATTTCACAGTCAAGGGCCAAAAGGATAGTGATACAGAGTAGAAAACACATTAAGCCCAAAGTAAAATCAGTGCTAATAACTCTTAACTCAAGAGAATTATAAATTAAAAACTGGTACAAAGTGAAAAACGAAACAAGATCACAGAGGTCTAGATACTTAGACTGTCATCAGAGCAAGTGTTGATGAGGTGAATACCCCTGCTACTTAGACTTCACACCCTCCTACCCTTCCTGGGAAGACCCCTACTCTTCCTATTCTCCACTCCAAACTTATAAATACTCTTGTTTATCCTATTCTCCTCCATCATCCCTAAATGTACAAACTACCTCAAGAGAAAGAGAGTATAGGTAAGACCCTTGTGGGGTGAGCAGGGAAGCTGGGATAGGGAAAGAATAAGCTAGCGAGAGGAAAAGTGTGAGAGAGAGAGAGTACCAGGGCTAAAATGATAGAGGTACACGATACTGGTCTTGGCAAGGAGGACTAATAAGGCATACAGGCAGGTGAACACCGATATGCACCTGCGCAAAGTACCTGTGAGAAAAACCAGGGTGGGGTAAGGGGATATGGGAGGGAGGGGAGTTTTAAAAAGGCATGTCTTTTAAGGTCCACAATCACCTCAAAAAACCCTATCCCCCCCTTCTGAATTATTTGTTTCATAACCCCATGCCATCTTCTAATTTCTATGCTCTTATCTTGTAAAATAAATGCAGAAATTCTGAACTGCCTGGGCTGTGGCTCGTATGTTGGACTGTGTGCGGCCAGCAGTAACAGCCTAGTTGATCAGGCCCTGATCCATCGGGAGGCCTGGTCATGGACCGGGCCGCGGGGGCGTTGATCCCCGGAATAACCAGGTAACCACCCCTTTTCATCATTGCCGATTATATCATAGAACCTAAAATATATTTAATTAAAATAGAGGTTGGTGGACGAGTTTGGAAGGGTATTTTAAAGAAGGAAATTAAAAGTGAATGTCATAAGGATAACAAAAAATTTAGGTAATGAAAGATGAAATATCAGATTTAAGGGAGGGAGTACGGAGGAAGTGAATGCATTCAGATAATTGGGAATGGATTTGTCAGTAGGTGGGTGTATGAAAAATGTGGTGAATCACAGAACTTATGAGGGGAAAAAGGCGAGTGGTGCACTGAGGAGTCTGTGGAGACAAAGAACGTTATCCATGGAAGCAGAGGGAATGTATGGTGGTACCATATAAGAGCATTGGTGGTACCACTGCTCTTATATGGGTGAAAAAGATAAAAGATAAAGAGTATTTCTTTATAAAGGTTACAGTGGAGTGAGATAAACAAGTTAAGAAAGCATAGGGAATAAATTAATTTGTCAGTTAAAAACAGAGTTGGGAAGTTAGTAGATGGGGAGCTGGAGGTATTGGGCAGATGGCGGGAATATTTTGAGGATCTTTTAAATGTCAATGAAGAAAGGGAGGCGGTAATTTCATGAACTGGCCAGGGAGATATAACATCTTTTAGGAGTGAAGAAGAGCAGGATGTGAGTGTGGGGGAGGTGCACGAGGCATTATGTAGAATGAAAGGGAGTAAAGCAGCTGGAACTGACGGGATCATGACAGAAATGTTAAAAGCAGGGGGATTTATAGTGTTGGAGTGGTTGGTATTTTTGTTTAATAAATGTATGAAAGAAGGAAAGGTACCTAGGGATTGGCAGAGAGCATGTATAGCTCCTTTACATAAAGGGAAGGGGGACAAAAGAGATTGTAAAAATTATATGTTAATAAGTTTACTGAGTATACCAGGAAAAGTGTATGGTAGGGTTATTACTGAAAGAATTAGAGGTAAGACAGAGAGTAGGATTGTGGATTAGCAAGAAGGCTTTAGAGTGGGTAGGGGATGTATAGATCAAGTGTTTACATTGAAGCATATATGTCAACAGAATTTAGGTAAAGATAGGGAAGTTTTCATTGCATTTATGGATTTAGAAAAGGCATATGATAGAGTGGATAGGGGAGCACTGTGGCAGATGCTGCAAGTATATGGAATAGGTAGTAAGTTACTAAACGCTGTAAAGAGTTTTTATGAGGATAGTGAGGCTAAGGTTAGGGTGTGTAGAAGAGAGGGAGATTACTTCCTGGTAAATGTAGGTCTTAGACAGGTATGTGTAATGTTACCATGGTTGTTTAATGTATTTACAGATGGGGTTGTAAAAGAAGTAAATGCTAGGGTATTGGGGAGAGGGGTGGGATTAAATTATGGAGAATCAAATACAAAATGGGAGCTGACACAGTTACTTTTTGCTGATGATACTGTGCTTATGGGAGATTCTAAAGAAAAGTTGCAAAGGTTAGTGGACGAGTTTGGGAGGGTGTGTAAAGGTAGAAAGTTGAAAGTGAACATAGATAACAGTAAGGTGATGAGGGTATCAAATGATTTAAATAAAGAAAAATTGAATATCACATTGGAGAGAGGGAGTATGGAAGAAGTGAATGTTTTTCAGATATTTGGGAGTTGACATGTCAGCAGATGTGTTTATGAAGGATGAGGTTAACCATAGAATTGATGAAGGAAAAAAGGTGAGTGGTGCATTGAGGTATATGTGGAGACAAAAAAGTTATCTATGGAGGCAAAGAAGGGAATGTATGAAAGTACATGTGTAGTAGTACCAACTCTCTTATATGGATGTGAAGCTTGGGTTGTAAATGCTGCAATGAGGAGTCAGTTGGAGGCAGTGGAGATGTCCTGTCTAAGGGGAATGTGTGGTGTAAATATCATGCAGAAAATTCAGAGTGTGGAAATTAGGTGTGGAGTTAATAAAAGTATTAGTCAGAGGGCTGAAGAGGGATAATTGAGGTGGTTTGGTCATAAGAAAGAATGGATCAAAGTAAAATGACATGGAGAGCGTATAAATCTATAGGGAAAGGAAGGCGGGGTAGGGGTTGTCCTCGAAAAGGTTTTAGGGAGGGGGGTAAAGGAGGTTTTGTGTGCAAGGGACTTGGACTTTCAGCAAGCGTGCGTGAGCATGTTAGACAGGAGTGAATGGAGACAAATGATTTTTGGGACCTGACGAGCTGTAGGAGTGTGAGCAGGGTAATATTTAGTGAAAGGATTCAGGGAAACCGGTTATTTTTATATAGCCGGACCTTTTTTTTTATTATTATTATTAACACATTGGCTGATTCCCACCAAGGCAGTCTTGCCAGTGGGGTGCTTTACACTACAGTTATAAAATTGCAACATTAACACCCCAGACTTGAGTACTGGTAATGGGAAGTACAATGCCTGCACTTTAAAGGAGGGGTTTGGGAAATTGGCAGTTTGGAGAGAGAGATGATATATATCTTTGTATATGCTTCTAAACTGTTGTATCTGGGTGCCTCTGCAAAAACAGTGATTATGTATAAGTGAGGTGAAAGTGTTGAATAATAATAAAAGTATTTTCTTTTTGGGGATTTTCTTTCTTTTTGGGTCACCCTGCCTCGGTGGGAGATGGCCGACTTGTTGGAAAAAAAAGAAAAAAGTGTAATTACAGTTTTGGTTTGCTAAGTACAAAGAAAGCCACTATCATGCTGGGGCATTTCAGGCAGACTAATCCTAGTACATAATAACTACTTAAATCTAGACAAGGTAAGTGGTTAACTTGTATAAAAATTGTTATTTAACCTTAGTACTAATGCGAGGTAGACAAGGTGGAAGTTTATAAAAATAATAATCTTGAAGTTGCACATAAAAAAAACAGTATCACAAATAATGGTTCAAACAGTAATATTTCATGGATTGGCAGATGTTTAATAGACTTGAGGTCATATAATATAATATTTGGGAGAGTAGCTTCAACTGATTATAAGTTGTTTTGGTTAATATTGAGAGATGAGATGATTTTTAAGCAAAATCCTAAATTTATAAGTAGTCAGGGGATCGTTTATCGGTTCAGGTAGTGAATTTCAGCTCTTTGGGCCCTTTATGTGCACTGTATTTTTACAAAGTGTGAGACTGACATGAGGGATGCAGAAAGATGCCCCAGGCCTTGTGCTGCGACTGTGTTCTGTTGTAGATTTCAAGGAGAAGCATGGGTGGTGAATGTTGCAACAAAGAGAAGGCTAGTGGCACTGAGATGTCATATCTGAGGGCAATGTGCAATGTGAATATAATGCAGTTAGAAAATAAATTTTTTAGCCTTTTTGATAAAGCTAAAGTATGAATATTAATAAATATTTGTTATACATAGTTTTATTTTTGAATTCTTCCAACATGTAGCTAACTTCAGCTGTGATTTCATTGATTAAAAAATAAAGAAAAATTATAGTTACATTTCAGCGACCAAAAAAGCAAGGTCTGTAAATTCTTCTCTAAACTCACTTGATGATGGAGAGTGCAAAAGATCTAAGAATCCTATTGAATCCAAATTTCTGAATCTGATAATTACCTGGTTAAATATTTTCACCAAATTTCTGAATCTGATAATTACCTGGTTAAATATTGTTTCATATTGCTGCAGTGTTGCTGGCAGTGATTTGTAGGGAACAGAAGTGAAGGAGGAGACAATTGGCAGTCCACTGTTTTCATTGTCCAAATCTCTAGTAAAAGATTTTCTTTTTTGATGATAGTAAATATTACTGAGGGGAGCTTCTATCATCAGAATGCTTTTCACAGCATATTAGATTGATCTGAATTCTACTTACATAGATTTTGGAAAAATTACATTAATGTAATTTAAATTAATAGTTTTCATCTTACAGATGACAGCAGTGTACCATTTTACCCAGTAAGTGGATAAACATTGATACTGCGGATTCACTGATATGTATCCAGAGGACAGATTTTTCTATTATCACACATTCTCCTGTCTAACGAGTTTCTAAGTTCGAACTCCTTTTACATCAGATTTAAATTCACAGAAACAAATATTAAATTTCAGTAGGTACTAATTCCGAAAGGAAAAATTTTTTATAGGGTAAGCAGTGCTTACCTTGGCTGAGTACATGCCACTGGGAAGGTACTAAACCCAAAAGGGTCATACAGTCCCAAAGGACTGAAAGTGTGGGCAATCAGGTTTGATCCAAGGGGAAAGTAGCTCTAGTTTCTTGACTCAAGAGCCCTTCACCAGCATGAAAAAACCCTCCTTGTAGGGTACAATTCAACAGTTATTTAAAAATATCGTGTAGTGAAATATGCTATGTAAAATGAGCACATTCTTGGTCTCGACTTCACTGAATATGACAAGTTTTATTATACCTTTAAAACAGTGTGATACATTAATGTTCATTCTCCATGGAGAAGTGAAGATGAATCCTTTCTCCAAGTGTGCTCTAAGAGGTGACTAAAATGTTGGGAGCACGGGGCTAGTAACCCTCTCCTGTATAAATTACTAAAAGTAAAAGAAAAACTTTACATTTCTTCTTTTCTGGGTCACTTTGTCTTGGTGGGAGCGAGAGCTGGTGTGTGAAAAAAAAAATTAATGTTCATGTGACAGACTGGAAAAATGAGCAATTCTGCCAGAGTGCAAAATGTTAAATAAATTTCCATTTTATCACTCAAATTTATATTGACAACTAATTACAACTTTAATTCAATATACACATTACACAGTAACATTAAATGTCTCTCATTATATACAGTATCAAAATTTAACCCATTTTTGTGCATGAATCCCAAGACTTCGAACATCATCAGTTAAATCTGTTCCTATTTGGCACCTGAAAATAAAGAATTTTTAAAGTTAATGCCATGTCATAAAAAAAGTTGTATAATATGCCTCAAGAGCAATATTTACATCATGTAACAGTGCTTATCTTTAACTGAATTCTTAATATTTGTTTGCAGGTCAATATAAGTAATTCATTTATAATGTAAATCACATACAAGAGCAACACTAACAAATTTATGGTATAAGTAATAAGTTTATGGTATGTTACAAATAAACTGAGCTAATGAGAGACATGACAAGAAGCCACCAACACAACTGTGATACAGCCAGGAAGGTGAAGCTATGCTTTCATATACTTTTTCTATGTTAATTGTTTATAAAACAATCATAATTTGCACTTGTGTGGTGGGTTCATTTGTTTGTACATGTTAGTCAAGAAATGTTATTTAAGCTGAATTTCCAAAGTGATTTGATTTCTAAACTGTTTTTGTATCAGATGCATTTTTTTATTTATTTGTTTTATTAACACATCGGCCGTTTCCCACCAAGGCAGGGTGGCCCGAAAAAGAAAAACTTTCATCATCACTCACTCCATCACTGCCTTGCCAGAGGCATGCTTACACTACAGTTATAAAGCTACAACATTAACAGCAAAGAGCAACTGTGACAACTCCCACTTTGTGTTAGCTTCTTTATCTTTTAACCCCACACCTCTTGCCAACAGCTGAGCATTCACTTCTCTTACAACTCCATCTATAAATATACTGAACAACCATGGTGACATCACACATCCCTGTCTAAGACCTACTTTTACTGGGAAATAATCTCCCTCTTGCCTACATACTCTAACATGAGCCTCACTATTCTCATAAAAACTTTTCACTGCTTTCAATAACCTACCTCCTATTCCATACATTTGCAACATCTGCCACATTACCCCCTATCATACGCCTTTTTCAAATCCATAAATGCCACAAATACCTCTTTACCTTTATCTAAATACTGTTCACCTATATGTTTCACTGTAAACACCTGGTCTACACACACCCTACCCTTCCTAAAGCCTCCATGTTCATCTGCTATCCTGCTCTCCATCTTGCTCTTAATTCTTTCAATAATAACTCGATCATATGTTTTACCAGGTATACTCAACAGATTTATTCCCCTATAATTTTTACACTCTCTTTTGTCCCCTTTGCCTTTATACAAAGGAACTAAGCGTGCTCTCTGCCAATCCCTAGGAACCTCACCCTCTTCCATACATTTATTAAATAAAAACACTAACCACTCCAAAACTACATCCCAACCTGCCTTACACATTTCTATCTTTATCCCAACAATCCCAGCTGCCTTACCCCCTTTCATTCTACCCAGTGCCTCATGAACTTTCCCCACACTCACAACTGTAAGATGTAATTCCTCCTTGCCTTATACACGAAATCACAGCTTTCCTATCTTCAACAACATTTAACAATTCCTCAAAATATTCCCTCCATCTTCCTGATACCTCTAACTCTCCATTTAATAACTCTCCTCTCCTATTTTTAACTGTCAAATCCATTCATTCCCTAGGCTTCCTCAATTTATTAATCTCACTCCAAAACTTTTTCTTATTTTCAACAAAATTTGTTGATAACACCTCACCCACCTTCTCATTTGTTCTCTTTTTACATTGCTTCACCACTCTCTTAACCTCTCTTTTTCTCTCCAGATACTCCTCCCTCCTTGCATCACTTCTACTTTGTAAAAACCTCTCATATGCTAACTTTTTCTCTCTTACTACTCTATTTACATCATCATTCCACCAATAGCTCTTCTTCCCTCCCACACCCACTTTCCTATAACCACAAACTTCTGCTGAACACTAACACTATATTCTTAAACTTACCCCATACATCTTCTACCCCAATGCCTATACTCTCACTAGCCCATCTGTCCTCCAACATTTATGCTTGCAATTTAATTATCATAATCAAATTAAATGCTAATCCCTTTTGGGCTTAGGGTTTAATCTGATTATAAAAATTATCAAAATAATGTAATCTGGTAATAAATTTTTTAAATAAAGTTGATTTCTAAACAGGAAGTCCTTGACATAGTACCTCAGAACATCTGGGAGGGAATGAAAACTTTATATATACTGACTGGACAGTATTAACTGTGAAAGAAAAATACTTGACCAACTTTCTTACTTTGATTGATAAACAACAGCTTCTATGTCTTCCTTTTTATAAAGAACACCAGTTTTGGCTTTCAAACGTTCCATGCCATTCCATGCAATCATAATACCATTATCCGTGCAAAGGTTTGGTGGTGGACAGTGGAACTGGTATCCAGTTGTATCACATAATTTTTGTAGTGCTCTACGTATGTAATGATTACAGGCAACACCTCCTGACACTACCTATGAAAAAATATACACAGAACAAATAAGCTTTAATTATTATTTAGACAATATTTCATATTTATATTTTATCAGACCTTAAATAAAATAGTAAAATGTTACTATTATTAAAATTACACTAACCTATCTAATTTGACATGATATTTTTTTATGAAAAAATATTTTATAATACTGTACTAAAATTTGTTCGTTACTGTATATCCATACATAATTTTCAGAAAGCATAAAAACACCGGTACAGTGACAGCAAAATTATTAAAAATGAATTTTTATTTAACTTACGGTACTTTAATGTATTATTACTTAAGATATTTTTCTACTGAAATCATAAATTAACCAAAATCTAAAACAAAAGTTGTTATGTAGACTTAGTTCTGTATTAGGATGCCATTAAACTCAGTATAAACATAAGACATACACAAAATTGTCAGCTGAAAATACATGCAATGCCATACCAGTATTTTATTTGTTTTTGGAAGCAGGTCTCGAACGTCAATGTATACCATTGCTTTCTGAGTCTGTCTTACCAGATGCTTAGTTACAGCATACTGGAATGATGCACAAACATCATTAATAGGAGGAATGATGTTGCCACCTTCAACCTCTGTGTATTGATTAAAAAAAAGAAAATATATGATGGCAGATGAACAGTAATGCTGGATAAAATGTCTAAACTTCAATAATCACTGAAGACTTGACAGAATTTGATATGAAAATAACTTCTGTTTACTGCAAGACACCAATAAGTCAGAGGGCAAAACAGGATAATAATCTAATAAAAATATCTTTGGATTAATGAAATATTATCACATTTATGAGCAAGTATTATAGCTGTATGGGTCATACAGCTTTAGTACTTGCTGCCATACAGGGTCATATAGTGTCTGGGAAATGGGAGACAATTGGGTTTGATCTGAAGAAGAGAAAAGCAGCTCTAGTACCCAGAATCAAGGCACCTTCCTAAAAGGGTTTGGGTTACTGGTAATGAAAATATTGTACTCAATCATCACAGGTGCTCTAAATCTAAACCAGACTATCTATTCCAGTCTTAAGAACAAGGTTTTATTTAAAATGTTTTGTTCAGAACAGAGTGACAAGTTGCCTAAAATAAAAGGCTTGTTTTGCTTTATGTCTTTATGCCTCTTGTCGGCTTGATGACTCGGTAAAATTCATGCTTCTTAAAATTTTGATGCTGTGTAACTTTAAATTATAATTACAGCAGGGCCATGACATACAATGTTCTGAATTATGATGTTTGGAACTTATGATATTGGCACTTTGGAATCAATTACTTATGAATCAATGACTTGCACCTTCATCTATGGGGCTACTAAATTCACTGATTTTCTTAAGTATGAATAATAGGGGTAGGGGTCATCATCGAAGAGGTTGGAAGGAGGAGGTGAAGGAGGAGGTAAAGGAGGTTTTGTGGGCGAGGGGCTTGGACTTCCAACAAGTGTGCGTGAGCGTGTTAGATAGGAGTGAATGGAGATGAATGGTTTTTGGGACCTGACGAGCTGTTGGAGTGTGAGCAGGGTAATATTTAGTGAAGGGATTCAGGGAAACTGGTTATTTTTATATAGCTGGGCTTGAGTACTGGAAATGGGAAGTACAGTGCCTGCACTTTAAAGGATGGGTTTGGGATATTGGCAGTTTGGAGGGATATATTATATATCTTTATATATGCTTCTAAACATAGGTAGTAGGTTGGTAGACAGCAACCACCCAGGGAGGTACTACCGTCCTGCCAAATGAGTGTAAAACGAAAGCCTGTAATTGTTTTACGTGATGGTAGGATTGCTGGTGTCCTTTTTTTCTGTTTCATAAACATGCAAGATTTCAGGTACGTCTTGCTACTTCTACTTACACTTAGGTCACACTACACATACATGTACAAGCATATATATATATACATACCCATCTGGGTTTTCTTCTATTTTCTTTCTAGTTCTTGTTCTTGTCTATTTCCTCTTATCTCCATGGGGAAGTGGAACAGAATTCTTCCTCCGTAAGCCATGCGTGTTGTAAGAGGCGACTAGAATGCTGGGAGCAAGAGGCTAGTAAACCCTTCTTCTGTATAAATTACTAAATTTTAAAAGAGAAACTTTCATTTTTCTTTTTTGGGCCACCCCGCCTCGGTGGGATATGGCCGGTTTGTTGAAAGAAAGAAAGAAAGAAGAAGTAATGAATGTACTGTGAATGTATTTTACTTTGTATGTTTTTAATGCCTAGTTCTATTACTAACAATATAATTTAGTGTAAACTTGTTGTCTGGCATTTATATGCATTTATAAATGGAAAAAAATGGCGTTCTGCCTTCCAGCGATGTCTGCTTTCCGGCGACAGCCTGGAACCTAACCCGCCGTATAAGTGGGGCCCTACTGTATTGACATTTTACTGTTTTTTTTAGGCCTAATTATAATGTTAACTTAATATATGATAGTGTAAACATGTTATCAGGTACAGTGGACCCTCGACTAACGCTATTAATCCGTTCCTGAGAGCTCATCGTTAGTCAAAATTATCGTTAGTCAAGTTAATTTTCCCCATAAGAAATAATGGAAATCAAATTAATCCGTGTAGGACACCCCAAAGTATGAAAAAAAAATTGTTTTTACCACATGAAATATTAATTTTAATACACACAAACTGAAGAAGACATGCACAGTTACATGACACTTACCTTTATTGAAGATCTGGTGATGATTGTTGGGATGGGAGGAGGGGAGAGTGTTGATGGTCTTAGTGTTTAGAAGGGGAATCCCCTTCCATTAGGACTTGAGGTGGCAAGTCCTTTTCCGGGGTTACTTCCCTTCCCTTTAAATCTCTCAAACCAACCTTTGCTGGCCTTAAATTCACTCACATCACCACTAGTTGCTGTCATTTTTTTCATTAAATCGTCATGCAACTTCCTAGCCTTTTCACATATGATCGCTTGAGAGATGCTATCTCCTGCTATCTGTTTTTCGTTTATCCACACCAATAACAGTCTCTCAACAACTTCGAGTACTTGCGATCTCAGTTTCGAAAACATAGTTGCACCTTTGGCAAGAACAGCTTCCTTGATTGCCGTTTTCTTGGCCACAATAGTAGCGATGGTTGATTGGGGTTTTGTGTACAACCTGGCCAGCTCGGAGACACGCACTCCACTTTCATACTTAGCAATGATCTCTTTCTTCATATCCATAGTAATTCTCACCCTTTTTGCTGTAGGGTTGGCACTAGAAGATTTCTTGGGGCCCATGGTGACTTATTTTGCAGGTGCAATCACTAAAAAGGCTGTGATAACATGAAATGTTCCGATTGTATGCTTGGAAGCGACCGCAGTGGCTGGCTGGCTTGTAAACACTGGCCAGAAGTGGACGCGTCTGACGGAACAAATAGTGTTGGTCGAGTTTTTTAGCGCTAGTCGAGGCAAAAATTTTGCGTTAAAATGTATCGCTAGTCGGATTTATCGTTAATCGATGCCATCGTTGGTCGAGGGTCCACTGTATTTATGTATATCTAAAAGTGAAGAAAAGGTTGATTTGCTTTACGGAGGTAGCCTGGAACTTAACCCACTCTATAAACGGGGCCCTCCTATTAATCTCTCATGTGACTGTCTAGAGTTCACTAAATATGCATGATGCTATTACTGAAGATATATGACCAAGCTTCCTCCAAACACTATAATATTTCCATAATAATTATTTCTGCCATTAATTTTGTATTTTTAAATAGGTAACTGTAATGGTAAATTAATTATGTTGTGGAATAAAACTAACAGCAAAGCACTAAGCACTCAACTGTTGTCCCAAGAGTTCTCATACTTTACCATATTTCTCTTCCAGTCTTGAAATAATTTTGAACAAGGAGTTTTTGAGGCCTGAAAAACTGAAGGAGCAGTCCCTGTATTTCCACATTGGGGTTGGAAATTCATAGGCACGTGGGTTACCAGTGGCAGCAAGGTATTCTATAGCTTGCCCACCAGACATTGAGGAAAATTCACGAATATTTCGGAGTTTCAGCCTTCTTGCACCCTAGAATTAATTACTGCAAATATTAGCTATAAAAATAAAAATTAACAAAAGTTACATAAGATGATATTGAATTCTGATAACAAAAGCCTGCAGGAATGAATTTTCAGTCATTCTAATACAGTGGACCCCTGCTTTACGATCACCTCCCAATGTGACCAATTATGTAAGTGCGTTTGTACGTGTATGTTTGGGGGTCTGAAATGGACTAATCTAATTCACAATATTCCTTATGGGAACAAATTCGTTCAGTACTGGCGCCTGAACATACTTCTGGAATGAAATAATATCGTAAACCGGGGGTCCACTGTATAACTATCTTATGAATTTTAGATAATTTGCTACTGGTACTGCATACTATTCACCATAATTTATGTAAAAAAAATTTAAAGTGCTTTTATCCTGCATATTTCTAATATTCTTACTGCAATAATAATTCAAGAAATTTGGCTTAATATTACTGTAGCAAAACCATCACGTACAATGATTTACAATTTTATTAGTGGTACACAGAGATTTTAACATTTGAAGACTTTTTTTTTTTTTAATATGTCGGCTGTTTCCCACTGAGGCAGGGTGACCCAAAAAAGAAAGAAAAAAACTTTCATCATCATTCAACACTTTCATCATCATTCATACATAATCACTGTCTTTGTAGAGGCACTCAGTTACCACAGCTTAGACATCCCTCCAAACTGCCAATATCCCAAACCCCTCCTTTAAAGTGCAGGCATTGTACGTACTTCCCATTTCCAGGACTCAAGTCTGGCTAACCAGTTTCCCTGAATCCCCTCACAAAATATTACCTTGCTCACACTCCAACAGCTCGTCAAGTTCCAAAAACCATTCGTCTCCATTCACTCCTATCTAACATGCTCACGCACACTTGCTGGAAGTCCAAGCCTCCTGCTCACAAAACCTCCTTTACTCCCTCCCTCCAACCCTTTCGGGGACGACCCCTAACCTGCCTTCCTTCCCCTACTGAGTTGAGCCCTGAAAATGGGAAGTACAATGCCTGCACTTTAAAGGAGGAGTTTGGGATATTGGCAGTTTGGAGGGATATGTTGTGTATCTTTATACGTACACCTACCATCCGACTTACGACCGAGTTCGGTTCCGAGAAACCGGTCGTAAGTCGAAATGGTCGTAAGTCGAACTTTACTACTGAATTTCAACAAAACATTTTTGTAATGACTTTATTTTATTGTTTTATTTTGGTATTTCATGCTTTACTTTACTTTTTATACTGTTAGTACTGTATTTTATACTGTAAGGTTTAGGACAAACACTGTGTACAACACAAATAGTTGTTTATTTCCCAGAAATTTGGCATAAAAAACCACGGTCGTAAGTCGAGCAGGTCGTAAGTTGGATAGTAGGTGTATATGCTTCTAAACTGTTGTATTCTTAGCACCTCTGCCAAAATAGTGATTATGTGTGAGCGAGGTGAAAGTGTTGAATGATGATGAAAGTATTTTCTTTTTGGAGATTTTCTTTCTTTTTGGGTCACCCTGCTTCGGTGGGAGACGGCCGACCTGTTTAAAAAAAAAAAAAAAAAAAAAAAAAAAATAGTATGCAAGACTGTTTCAGTATTTTGTCTTTGCTCTAAATTAGACTGCTACTAAGACTGCATTATAGCACAAATACAAGGCTCCATAGGTTTAATACCTTATCTAAGGCTTCTCCTGGTGCATCATCGATTGTTTGACCAATAATAGACCAATGGTCAAGAGAATTCGCAATCACCAGCAAGCAATGACCTCCTGACAACAGGAGTACCAAAAATGGAAACTCCACCTGGAATATAAAAATAAATTATACATGATTAGTATAAAAATTAGCTGCCTGCTCTATGTGAAGTGTATACAAAGAGGAAGGTGGCAATGGAAATTTGGAAGTAAAAAATATAGTGGAGCCTCTATTATATCATTTAATCATTCACAGACCTCAAGTATGTGTATCAAAGGATACACTTGATTATTTGTGATTATTTCCAGTAGGTGTGTGTGTAACTTGAGGATTTATTTCCAACACAATGTTAATAATCACAACACTGTGTAGAAGTGTAAAAAACAGTCCAAAACTAGACCACCTTAAAAGACTCATGAGCAAACACTAGGACATATTTATTAGAAAATACTGTCAAGTATCAGATATGCCAGCAATCTCTACACGTTTTATTTTCCACCTCTTTGCTCCAAGGTGTCAGTGATTACAATCTACTGACCACGGTTTCCAGGCATTTTTGACATTTAAGGTTGTGTTCAGAGATAGAGAGTTGTGCCTCTCTTGAGCTCATCAAATGTGCTTAGGCATTTCTGGTGAGGACACAGTCACTGTTAAAGTTATTCCTGTTGCAGGAATAACTTAAACAATGACTGTGACTTCTGTCTGTCTCTCCTACATATTTATTTATTGGAACATCCTTGATGGAGGATGCAGCCACAGTGAGTACACTGATGTTGCTTCTAGCAAGTACTGGACTTGGTGGGTGTTCCTGGCAACATCCATGCATGGCAGCACTAAGAACTGCTTAGTGGAAAGTTCTGTGGGGATTTATTGAGGATAGCTTGAGCCTTAATCCTACAGTCCCAGATGAAGAAAAGGGGGGGGGAATTAAGATGCATGGAAGCTTGTGATATGAAGGTACACTCTTTTTTCAAGAAAACAAAGGCTGGCAGTGCAGATAGCCATTAAAAAAAAAACAGAACACCCCTTATGATGCAAGCCTCATGGTGAGAACAGAAGTATATGAGATCATCCTTGCTGGTGGGTCTCGTATACACTTTAAAGAAAAGGTTGTTGATGTCTGGAGAGTCTGCCCTTTCATTCAAGTCCCAATGCAAACTTTATAGATGGCCAAACAATAGTGATTATGTTGGGGTGGACCCGGATTAAAATGTCCCAGTCCCCAGGTCATCCATGAAAAAGCTAGCAGCGCAGCATTGAAGTGGCTGCTCTTTGCTATCTCAAAGCTTTGTTTGTAGTAGCTATCTTGATACTTGAAGTTAAAGATGAGACAGAGAACCACTAAACTGATGAAGCCCTGGAGAGGAATTAGGAGGTTATGGTTATCAGTGAGCCTCTGTGCCATAATAATTAGGGGAACATTAATGGGGACATTGGTCGAAAGAAGAGCGACATCTTACGAAAACATGATCTTGTGTTTAACATTCAGGTTAGAAATGTGAAAAATATCTCCTGAATATTTGAGGAGTGGATGACTAGTGGTGCCTTGTAGAGCAGGGTAGTGTAGGGTACTCCTCACATTAGATTTGCAACTCATACTAGATTTACAACTTTCCTGCTAACATCTTGTCCATCTTATGGTCATAACCTACTTTCACTAATGTGCCCCTCCACCTGTGACAATGTCCTCAACTGGTGAACCTCATCACTTCTTCCACTGGCTCCAGCATAAATGTCTCCATCCCCATGGCTCTGTAACAGACCAAAAAGTCTGCCAAGCAGGTGAAATGTCTTACCATTAGACACCTAGGTGTTATAAATGTGTCTTTTTCATCAAGCTGTTGGTATTGTATATTACTGATCAAACAAAATTATGTATATATTTATATTAACTCCATGGGGAAGTGGAACAGAATTCTTCCTCCGTAAGCCATGCGTGTTGTAAGAGGCGACTAAAATGCTGGGAGCAAGGGGCTAGTAACCCCTTCTCCTGTATATTACTAAATGTAAAAGGAGAAAATTTCATTTTTCCTTTTGGGCCACCCCGCCTCGGTGGGATATGGCCGGTGTGTTGAAAGAAGAAAGATTTATATTATCTTTCAAGTAAATGTAATAGGTTTACTCAGGATCATAATTTTCCAATTGTTGAGGATGCTGAGGTCTGTTAGTTTACTGATTTATTAACTGCAGCTGCATATTGCCAAAAGCTTACATGTGCAGAGAAGTGAGATTCCACTGTACAAAGTTTGATAACAGGGGGTCAAAAAATAATGTGTGAATGATTTCACTTGAGAAAACAATTCCCACAGTTCAAAACAAGAGCTGATATGATTATGCAGCAAACATGGAAATCTGTACAAGTGCATAGAAAATGTACAAAATAAAAACATGAAGGTTAAGCATGGACTGCATGCACAAAATATATTCATATGATTATGTAGGTGACACTATAATAAAAGCAAAACCCTTAACTTTCTTCTTCTTTCAACAAACCAGCCATATCCCACCGAAGCAGGGTGGCCCGAAAAGAAAAACAAAATTTGTTCTTGTCAACTTTAGTAATGTATACAGGATAAGGGGTTACTAGCTCCTTGCTCCTGGCACTTTAGTCGCCTCTTACGACACGTATGGCTTACGGTGGAAGAATTCTGTTCCACTTCCCCATGGAGCAAAACCCTTACTATTTTTGTAAAATAAATCTAGCTGGGCAATGAGATGCAAGCTAGAATAAACTGGCAGTGCTAATTTTCTCTGGCACTGATAACACAGTGAAAAACAATGACAGTAAGTGCTAAATGTTATTTACACTGTGTTATGTATCTGTACTTAAACTAACAAGAAATAAAACAAAAAGATCTTCTTAAATGGAAATCTTACCAATAATTTTTAAGTATTCAATATACTGTAAACAGGTAAAATATAAAATACAGTACTGAAAAACAATGAAATAATTTTTTCTTTCTGTAATGAAACATCAACAGTGACACAAAATACAATGACCAACCTTATGTGCCATGCGAATAGTAAGAGCATGAGCTTCCATGTGGTGTATGGGAATGAAAGGTTTCCCAGCACTGAGAGCAAGAATCTTGCCATAATGTGTGCCTACAGACAGGGACAGGGCCAGACCTACAAGGAAACTTGATATAAACATTTCATGATTATTAAGCAAAATTTCTAGAAACAAATCTGAACCAAATCAATGAAGGCTATCCCAATAGATCAAATCTTGCAATTCATTTCTAGGTTAGTGCTGGACCTAGTCATTCACAAAAGAATATTATCTCCAATGCCACCGGAGAAATGCCACACAGCCGAACTCCAGAATTTACATGCCTCATAATCTGCATTATTAGACTATACGTACTGTATAACATTTTTACTCAAGGCCATTTTGTTAACAGCATTGAGTGTTCACATTTTTTCCTAATGACCATTGTCTTTTTTGGCATGGAACACAACTTCTAAATTGTTGCCAATTCTTCTAGATGTCAATATTAAATGAATCAGAGCAATATTTAACCCTTTGAGGGTCGAGAGGTCCTCTCCCAAACTTATTCTCAGGGTCGAAAAATTTCCCCCCCCCCAAAAAAAAAAAAATTTCATATGAAATGATAGGGAATATTTTTCCAATCATAATGACACCAAAAGTATGAAATCTGATGGAAAACTTACGGAATTATGCTCTCGCGAAGTTTGTGGTCTCAAAGTGAGCGATTTCGCCCACTTTGAGCCCTATTTTTGGCCAATTCCAATGTTGCAGTTGACTAAAATCATAGCTATTTCCTTAGACCTCCATTTGTTCTATTGCCTGAGTACAAGAATCTGCCCATTTACCCATTTACTGATTTCAACTACCCAATAAAGTGGTCAGAAATTGGAAATTTGGGCAATTTCACACAAATTTCAAAAGACGCCAATTTCGAAATAGGGTCCAGAATAAACAAGACAGACATTCATGGCACTAAAATCACATTTTATCTGTTCATTAGTCACGTCTCTAGGCCCCTCTTACATTACTTTTGCTTTGAATTTTGAATTTTTATTCTCACAGAAAATAGGTTTTCTGCTATGTATACTACTACATCATTGTAAAACGGTATAAATTATATCAGTGCACTTGTGAAAGAATATTAGGCTCACCAGTTGACGTGTATTGGATGTGTGGCTTGAACTGTTTACTCTTGAACATTGGCAAAAATCGATCATTTCCGCTACTTTGAGCTCAATTTCAAGGTACTTGTCATCATGAAACCAATCAAAATCATCTCTAATTCTGTAATATATCTTCCATTCTATCAAACGAGACCAAGGAAATGAGAATATAACCATAAATACCATATGAAAATACACTAGAAAGTTGCTGTTTTAAACCAAAAACATAGTCGAAGTTTTTTCTTGTCATTATGCAGAGCATGCTTCAGGATTTTTTTTTATACTGCACACACTGACCACACAGACCCATTCTTTCATATGTAGGCCTGCCAGCTTTCTTCCACTAGATTTGAAGGGGCTAGAATTTAGGCATACAAGTACATGACCGACCGTGGCTGCAATGATGTACTTGTACATGACTGACCCTCAAAGGGTTAAAAAAGATTTAACAAAAAAAAAAAAAACAACTAATTTAGACATGTAAAATCTTCTACCATATTATCAGCAACTTTTAGGATTTCTATCACCTTCAGGAACCTACCTAACTCACATGAATTCAAGAGTTCAACAATACAGTGTAATTCTCTGGAACTGAAGTTCATGTTCTGACTTTATAAATGCTGTCCATTTACTGTAGTACAGTACACAACCATACTCTACAAATTACACATTATTTAAATATTGTCCCAGAACAGAAATTTCAACTTGCAGTAACTTAAAAAACAAAACAGCTGCAGTAATACCTGGCTTGACAGTAGTGGCAATTGCGTCTATGTCTGTCAATACTAGTCCGGCTTTCTCCAAAGCATCATTGACAACTCCTTTAATATTCTGCTGATGCATTACTTGTGCTACAGGTGGGATAATACCTCCATGTCTATGAAATATAAAGAAAAATCAGTCTACACACATCAACTTTTGGACCAGGGAGCTGAAAACATTTTTAATTTTAACTGAAAAATTATTATTTTTATGGAAATACATACAGTAGTAACCATTTTCTTGTACCATAATACGTGACTGAAAAAAAAAAAATAGCGTTTTACCTCATTAAATACTTTACAGACAAAAGGAAAATTACAGGCATAGCAATAGAAGTTAATTTACAGCATACCAAATTTTTTTTGTCAGATACTAAACAATACGGACAGACCCTACTTATACAGCAGGTTAGGTTCCGGGCTACTGCTGTAAAGTGAAAATTGCTGTCAAGAGAAACATAGCCTTTTTTCACTTTTAAATGCATATAAAAACCTGATAACATGTTTACACTATCAAATATTAAGTGAGCAATAGAGTAAATATATTTATTGTAGGAAGTCTGAATAAATGAGGAATGGGTATAATTGAAAACCGCTGCATTAATGATATACATACTGTAAAGCAAAGTGCTGTCAAGTGGGGCTCACCTGGAATATGAAAACTACTAAATAACAACCACCATTTATTTTTCACACAGTGCTCAAAGGTCAAATCTAAATCAATCAAATGAACAAATATGGATACTGAAATTATGCATATAATGTACTGCATAAACATTTTTTAAAGTTTTCAGGGCTACAACCTATTTAGGTTTTATAGCTTGGGCTGGCACATCCTGTGATAGACTGATCTATGTCTGTGATGGATATATGTTTTATCAATTTGATTGTCATTGGTCTTAATGTGAGAGGTGGCAACAGCAACCACTGGAAAAACAGCACAGATTCAACTGTCCCAGGATCTGACCCTCTACAGCCAGTTAATATCTAGTTGCCTGTTTATTACCAATGGAATCAAACCTATCTAATTAAGTGGCCAAAGAATTTGGCTACTTAACTATAAATTACCCTGTGACTGGTTTCAAGGGTTCTTTTACCCCTCACAGGACAGAATGGGGCAAGGTTTTGCCTTACTTTAAATATATATTTTCTTCATAATTTCTAGTGAACTGAAATTTTAACAAATATGTCTTACCTTAATTATTCCATGTTTTACTCATAATGGTTCTAACCGTCTCTGTTTTTTTCTACTCTCATCTTCTCTCTTACTTTACTAACTCTAATGCTTTACAGTGGTACCTCGAGTTTCAAACAGCTCCCAACTCGAACAATTATGTAAGTGTATTTTTGTAAGTGCTTTCATAAGTGTATTTTTGGGGGTCTGAAACGGACTAATCTAATTTATATTATTCCTTATGGGAACAAATTCGTTTGGTAACGGCACTTGAACAGCCTTCTGGAATGAATTAAATTTGTAACTAGAGGTACCACTGTCTTTTAGAGAAGACTAGAAAAATCTTGAGGTTTCAAGAAGGCACTACATGAATGAAAATTCTGTAAGCCTAAGGTAGTAAATGTACCATTACTACGATTATTTCCAAATAAATTATTTTAGGGACTGATGGCAAAAAATTTGTAATAAGTAATAGTAATAATGAGCAGCTTTCATGCTTTCAATAGTAAGCAAAGATCCAGTTGGTCTAAAATGACCAAGAAAAAAGTAAATATGTACTCTGCTAAATGCTCAGTCCTCTTCTACTTAAAACCTCCATCACTTGCCTGCTCTTATGTGGTCTTAGGAACGGAACTCCACTGTCAAGTGAGGAGAGGCTGTATATATATATTCGTCTAAAAATAGACTGCTGAGATTAAAGAAAATAATTTATTGTAAAGTGCAGTTACTGTAGTTTGAAGGAACAGGAATAGCAACTTACTTCAAATGTACACTATGTTGACTGTGTAATGCCTCGCCCAACACTGCTCCTGTGTCATCAACAACAGCTGCACCTGTATCATCACAGCTCGTCTCTATTCCTAACACCACCTATTTGGAAAATATTTCATAGTTATATCTTTTTAACAACAAGCATGTCATCTCAACAGCCTGTACAGTATGTTCAAATTACTTGTACTGCAGTTGCTAATACAAGCAGGCCCTGCCTGTTATCAGTAGGCCATCTTTGCCAGGGATCAAACCATGGTCAGTGTGTGTGAAATGAGTGTTGCCTACCAGGCCATGGCCACATTAAATTAAACAGAGAGGAGTAGCTTTGAGTAAGTCACTTACATAAATTAAAAACACTACAGGGACAAGTATAGATCCTTGTGGCACCTCACTGATAACATTTCTCCAATAGGACACTTTTCCTCTTATGATTACCAAAGATTATCCTAAAATTCCACAAAAAAGATTAAGATTCTAATAGTACAGTGGACCCCCGCTTAACGATCACCTCCCAATGCGACCAATTATGTAAGTGTATTTATGTAAGTGCGTTTGTACGTGTATGTTTGGGGGTCTGAAATGGACTAATCTACTTCATAATATTCCTTATGGAAACAAATTCGGTCAGTACTGGCACCTGAACATACTTCTGGAATGAAAAAATATCGTTAATCGGGGGTCCACTGTATTGTTATTCTTGTATATATACATTGACTACATGTACCTGCACATCCAGGTACTGTACAAGGCTCTTACCAGAGACTTATACAGTACCTGGGTGTTACAGTACACACAATTTAATTTTCAATGACTTATATTTGTATCATATTACATGTAGTCACGGTGGTCCGTGGCCTGGTGGCAAAAGCTCTCACTTCACACAGTGAGGGTCCGGGTTCGACTCCCGGAGAGAGCTGAAACACTGGGCATGTTTCCTTACACCGGTTGTCTATGTTCCCCATCAGTAAAATGGTTACCTGGGAGTTAGTGGACTGGTGTGGGTCGCATCCTGGGACAACACTGACCTAATTTGCCCAAAATGCTGAGCATAACAAGCAACTTTCTATACAGTAGTATGTCATTGATGTCAGCTAGACCTGTATACCTCGTACATGTACTTGTATTATTATTATAATAAAAAAGAAGCGCTAAGCCACAAGGGCTATACAGCACATGTACTTGTAGAAATATATTATTATTATGTATACAAGAGTGACAATCTTAGAATTTACCAAAGCCTTATACTTACTGTCTAACTTTTGGGTTTTCCTAGATAATTTACACATATGTGAAACTATGTATGATAATTGTACTTAAGTGTACCTTTACATAAATAAACTTAAGATTTTTTATCCAAATAAAATTTTACTTACTTGTCTATAAAACTCAGAGCTGGTGTGAAAATGATTGATTTGCATTACTTCTGATAATGATCGCTGTAAATATGATAAACAGTGAAATTCCGGCTTTAATATACCCCTGGTGTTTTTGAGTAAACGACAATAACGTAATAAAGCGTAAATCTGGCCATGTTTGAAAGCTGCCATGATTGTTGTTGGGGTTGTTAAGAGTCACCAAAGTTGACGCCTTGTTCACCCATGACTGTGTCACTAATTCAGGTACACAGAAATAGTTACAAAAATTATTATACTTAGAATATGTGTAGATTACCTAGGATAACCCAGAAAAAGCCAGACAAAGTGACTTATTTCCATTGGGGTCCTTGAATGAGTCAGTTAGTTTATTTAGGTACTGGTACACATAAGTACAATTATGTTACATAGTTTAACATATCTTATTATTTAAAGCCTAGCTGTAAGATACAGTAGAAATCAATTATGATTATATCATTAAAAACTAAAAGTATCTAAGTAATTCAACTGAGTGAAAATCAGCTACAGTAACAGGAGGCACAAGAGGAATAGTCATCCTGTTTTTTTTTAAGGGGGGGGGGCTAGTACTCACAGGATGGTCACATAGGGTGCACAATAAACTAACCACTCATGGGCACAACTAAAAAAAAAAACAGAGCAGTCATCGGGACAAGAAACCTCTAAGGAAACCACATTTATCATGAAGGAGGAGGAGGATTCAGTAACATATACATTATCGAGATGATTTACCCTTACATGAAATTTACACTCGTTATACCTACGTTGGACTTTATTTTCTCTCATGACAACCATTTGAAACTGCTGGCAAGACTAAGTTTTAAAGTAGAAAGCTTGATAAATTTGGTTCATACTGTGGCCTGATGGTCTAGTGGTATGATTCTCGCTTAGGGTGCGAGAGGTCCCGGGTTCAACTCCCGGTCAGGCCCGAAGTTATTTTACCACAATAAGAGAAGGAACTGCTAAAACTACTACATATAGGAAGAGCGCGAAACCTGTCAAGGCCATATAATATCGGGAACTCGTATGATTGGCCAGTACATGTCCCGGACCGGGTCTTTTCCGGATGGTGACCCGGCAAGTGTCTGGAGACATACAAGGCCTTCAGGTTAGATTCATGGGAGTAGAGCATAGGTCTATTTTTTTTAGATCAAGAGCCTTTTGCCGACATCAAGGAACCTCCCTAGAGGAGAGAAGTTGAGTAACTTAGCAATTTTTAACTGTTAAGATTTAAAGAATAAGATATTACAAGGATCCCAATGGAAATAAGTCTGACTTTTTTGGGTTATCCTAGTTAATGTACACATATGCTGCTATGTATGACGAATTATGCAACTGTATTTATGTGTACCTGTACCTGAATAAACTTACTTATGTACCAAGATATTTCCAGCTACGACCTAAATGTGTTGACTCAAGGAAACCTGAACTTGGCTTCTTAAAAGTGGGGACAGTAATGGTACGCAACTTAGAGATCCATATACATGATGCTGTAAATAATTCATTACCACTGTAATTTGCTTAGGGTAACATTTTTATTGTAATTAGGAGAAGTTAGAGTAACTTTCTTAAACAAGAGAGCACTGACACAGTCACTTAGACCAGTGAGTTGCTAACATATTGGAATAAGAGCCCTTCAGGAGCATCAAAGTAGCTCTCATGAATATAGATAGATAGAGAAAGAGAAAGAGAAAGAGAAAGAGAGAGAGAGAAAGAGAGAGAGAGAGAGAGAGAGAGAGAGAGAGAGAGAGAGAGAGAGAGAGAGAGAGAGAGATAGAGATAGAGATAGAGATAGAGATAGAGATAGAGATAGAGATACACACACACACACACACACACACACACACATGGAAGGCAAATCTTGTATCACAAACCTCCTGGAGTTTTATGACAAGGTAACAGAAGTAAGACAAGAGAGAGAGGGTTGGGTAGATTGCGTTTTCCTAGACTGCAGGAAGGCCTTTGACACAGTTCCCCACAAGAGATTAGTGCAGAAGCTGGAGGATCAGGCACACGTAAAAGGAAGGGCACTGCAATGGATAAGGGAATACCTGACAGGGAGGCAGCAACGAGTCATGGTACGTGAAGAGGTATCACAGTGGGCGCCTGTTACGAGCGGGGTCCCACAGGGGTCAGTTCTAGGACCAGTGCTATTTTTGATATATGTGAACGACATGATGGAAGGAATAGACTCTGAAGTGTCCCTGTTCGCAGATGACGTGAAGTTGATGAAAAGAATTAAATCGGACGAGGATGAGGCAGGACTGCAAAGAGACCTGGAGAGGCTGGACATGTGGTCCAGTAACTGGCTTCTCGAATTCAATCCAGCCAAATGCAAAGTCATGAAGATTGGGGAGGGGCAAAGAAGACCGCAGACAGAGTATAGGCTAGGTGGACAAAGACTACAGACCTCACTCAGGGAGAAAGACCTTGGGGTGACCATAACACCGAGCACATCACCGGAGGCACACATCAACCAAATAACCGCTGCAGCATACGGGCGCCTGGCAAACCTGAGAATAGCGTTCCGATACCTTAATAAGGAATCGTTCAAGACACTGTACACTGTGTATGTTAGGCCCATACTGGAGTATGCAGCACCAGTCTGGAACCCACACCTGGTCAAGCACGTCAAGAAGTTAGAGAAAGTACAAAGGTTTGCAACAAGGCTAGTCCCAGAGCTCAAGGGAATGTCGTACGAGGAAAGGTTAAGGGAAATCGGACTGACGACACTGGAGGACAGAAGGGTCAGGGGAGACATGATAACGACATACAAGATACTGCGCGGAATAGACAAGGTGGACAGAGATAGGATGTTCCAGAGAGGGGACACAGGGACAAGGGGTCACAACTGGAAGCTGAAGACTCAGACGAGTCACAGGGACGTTAGGAAGTATTTCTTCAGTCATAGAGTTGTCAGCAAGTGGAATAGCCTAGCAAGTGAAGTAGTGGAGGCAGGAACCATACATAGTTTTAAGAAGAGGTATGACAAAGCTCAGGAAGCAGAGAGAGAGAGGATCCAGTAGCGATCAGTGAAGAGGCGGGGCCAGGAGCTGAGTATCGACCCCTGCAACCACAATTAGGTGAGTACAATTAGGTGAGTACATGTCAATGGAAGGAAATAAAATGCCTCAGAGGAAGCAGATGGAGACTCAGTGGGAGGAGGAAAGGGCGAGGTCAGTTTTTGTGTACGGGCTCCAAGAAGCCAAGGGGGACAACTTTGAAGAAATAAAACAGGAGGAGAAAAAAATGATTGAAGGCATCATGAAAACAATAGGGGAGGGCGATATGACCCAGGTGACAAATTTTCAGAGAATTGGGTGGTTTGCGAGTGGAAGGATACGGCCTGTCAGAGTAACTTTCAAGGAAGAATCAGTTCGAACCAGGATTCTGCAAGAGAAAGCAAGACTGAGGGACAAAGAAGGGTACCAGAGAGTATACCTCGACCGCGACAGAACACAAGAAGAAAGGACTACACTGAAAGAGAGGGTACAGAGACGCAAGGAGGAACGAGAAGCAATGACGAAAATGAGCAGGACCCAGACACAGGAGGAAGGGCAAACATACCCCACAGAATCTCCCACCAAAAGACTCCAACCGCGACATTCCCAACGCAACTGAGCAACCTATACTACAACCCACTCACTGTTCCCTCTGCCACCAACCCCCATATCACAAACCTCACCCCAACAGCTGTCCCTTATGGGCATTCTGACCCCACCCCCATCAACACAAACCCCACCTACACCACAGCCCCATATAGGCCCCCACCAAGGCTCTCGCTCCCCCAACCCCAATATTCTTGCATGACCACAATGATAGAAAAGAAACTGAAGGTTTGGTACACAAACGCGGATGGAATAACGAATAAACATGAGGAGTGGAACGAAAGAATCAGTGAAAAATCCCCAGACATCATAGCAGTCACAGAAATAAAACTCACTGAGACAATAACAGACACAATCTTCCCAACAGGATATCAGATCCTGAGGAAAGATAGAAGGAGTAGAGGGGGAGGAGGGGTTGCACTGCTCATAAAACACCGATGGGGATTTGAGGAAATGGAAGGCATGGACATGATTGGAGAAAGAGACTACATTGTAGGTACAATTCAGTCCGGAGAACATAAAGTAGTCATTGGAGTGATGTATAACCCACCACAGAACTGCAGGAGGCCAAGAGAGGAGTACGAAGAAAACAACAGGGTGATGGTGGACACACTGGCTGAGGTGGCAAGAAGAGCTCACTCGAGCAGAGCAAAGTTACTGGTAATGGGCGATTTCAACCACAGGGAGATCGACTGGGAAAACCTGGAGCCACATGGGGGTCCCGAAACATGGAGAGCCAAGATGATAGATGTGGTACTTGAAAACCTCATGCATCAACATGTCAGGGACACAACCAGAGAGAGAGGGGAGGATGAACCAGCAAGACTGGATCTTGTGTTCACCCTGAGCAGTTCAGACATTGAGGACATCACTTACGAGAGGCCCCTTGGAGCTAGCGATCACGTGGTTCTGAGTTTTGACTATATAGTAGAGTTACAAGTGGAGAAGGTAACAGGAACTGAAGGGGACAGGCCAAACTATAAAACGGGGGACTACACAGGTATGAGAAACTTCCTGCAGGAGGTTCAGTGGGACAGAGAAATGGTAGGAAAATCAGTAAACGAGATGATGGAATATGTGGCAACAAAGTGCAAGGAGGCAGAGGAAAGTTTTGTTCCCAAGGGAAACAGAAATAATAGGAAGACCAAAACGAGTCCTTGGTTTACCTGAAGGTGTAGGGAGGCAAAAACTAAGTGCAACAGAGAATGGAAAAGGTACAGGAGGCATAGGACCCAGGAAAACAAGGAGATTAGTAGAAGAGCCAGAAACGAGTATGCACAGATAAGGAGGGAGGCCCAGCGACAGTATGAAAACGACATAGCATCGAAAGTCAAATCTGACCCGAAACTGCTGTATAGCCACATTAGGAGGAAGACAACAGTCAAGGACCAGGTGATAAGGCTGAGGAAAGAAGGTGGAGAACTCACAAGAAACGATCAAGAGGTATGTGAGGAGCTCAACACAAGATTTAAGGAAGTATTTACAGTAGAGACAGGAAGGACTCTGGGGGGACAGACCAGATGGGGACACCAGCAAGGAATACACCAACAAGTGTTGGACGACATACATACAGATGAGGAGGTGAAGAAACTGCTAAGGGACATCGATACCTCAAAGGCAATGGGACCGGACAACATCTCCCCGTGGGTCCTTAGAGAGGGAGCAGATATGTTGTGCGTGCCACTTACCACAATCTTCAACACGTCCCTGGAAACTGGGCAACTACCTGAGGTATGGAAGACGGCAAATGTAGTTCCCATTTTTAAAAAAGGAGACAGAAAAGAGGCACTAAACTATAGACCTGTGTCATTGACGTGTATAGTATGCAAAATTATGGAGAAGATTATCAGGAGGAGAGTGGTGGAGCACCTGGAACGGAACAAGAGTATAAATGCCAACCAGCACGGATTCACGGAAGGCAAATCTTGTGTCACAAACCTTCTGGAGTTTTATGATAAAATAACAGAAGTAAGACAAGAGAGAGAGGGGTGGGTTGATTGCATCTTCTTGGACTGCAAGAAGGCCTTTGACACAGTTCCTCACAAGAGATTAGTGCAGAAGCTAGAGCATCAGGCGCATATAACAGGAAGGGCACTGCAATGGATCAGAGAATACCTGACAGGGAGGCAACAACGAGTCATGGTACGTAATGATGTATCACAGTGGGCACCTGTGACGAGCGGGGTCCCACAGGGGTCGGTCCTAGGACCAGTGCTATTTTTGGTATATGTGAACGACATGATGGAAGGGTTAGACTCAGAAGTGTCCCTGTTTGCAGATGATGTGAAGTTAATGAGGAGAATTAAATCTGATGAGGACCAGGCAGGACTTCAAAGAGACCTGGACAGACTGGACACCTGGTCCAGCAAATGGCTTCTCGAATTTAATCCTGCCAAATGCAAAGTCATGAAGATAGGGGAAGGGCACAGAAGACCACAGACAGAGTATAGGCTAGGTGGCCAAAGACTGCAAATCTCACTCAAGGAGAAAGATCTTGGGGTGAGTATAACACCGAGCATGTCTCCGGAAGCACACATCAATCAGATAACTGCTGCAGCATATGGGCGCCTGGCAAACCTGAGAACAGCATTCCGATACCTTAGTAAGGAATCATTCAAGACACTGTACACCGTGTATGTCAGGCCCATACTGGAGTATGCAGCACCTGTCTGGAACCCGCACTTGATAAAGCACGTCAAGAAACTAGAGAAAGTACAAAGGTTTGCGACAAGGTTAGTTCCAGAGCTAAGGGGAATGTCCTATGAAGAAAGATTAAGGGAAATCGGCCTGACGGCACTGGAGGACAGGAGGGTCAGGGGAGACATGATAACGACATATAAAATACTGCGTGGAATAGACAAGGTGGACAAAGACAGGATGTTCCAGGGAGGGGACACAGAAACAAGAGGCCACAATTGGAAGTTGAAGACACAAATGAGTCAGAGAGATAGTAGGAAGTATTTCTTCAGTCATAGAGTTGTAAGGCAGTGGAATAGCCTAGAAAATGACGTAGTGGAGGCAGGAACCACACACAGTTTTAAGACGAGGTTTGATAAAGCTCATGGAGCGGGGAGAGAGAGGGCCTAGTAGCAACCGGTGAAGAGGCGGGGCCAGGAGCTAGGACTCGACCCCTGCAACCACAAATAGGTGAGTACAAATAGGTGAGTACACACACACACCATACATAGTTTTAAGACGAGGTATGATAAAGCTCATGGAGCGGGGAGAGAGAGGGCCCAGTAGCAACCGGTGAAGAGGCGGGGCCAGGAGCTATGAATCGACCCCTGCAACCACAAATAGGTGAGTACAAATAGGTGAGTACACACACACAGGAGCTGTGAATCGACCCCTTCAACCATAGATAGGCACCCACACACAAACACGTGAGGAGGAATTTTTACATTAAAGAAATTAATCTTATACAACTTACACAAATGATCGTTATGATGGAAGATGCTCTGGTACATAGATCAAATTTCGTGGCGATTTATCACTGAAAACTACGACGTATTGAGTTAATAAAGTTTTTATTAGGATGGCAGATTGTTGTTTTATTCGTCAGGAAACAGGTGTTACCCGACACGGGTCTTAATCATACAGATGACTAGCTCAAGAATGTCAATGGTAAGATATATTTTTCATGGCTCCTGCTATAATACCAGTGACTGTGTTCGTGTTGTGAACATGTACATAGTGACGAGATCACTGTTGATAATTACACACTTATAAGATTTTACAAGATTCCTTTTTCTTAAGTTTCGGGTGAATCAAGTTCTAGGAAACAGCTGGAGTTTACGGAACTGGTTTTAATTTCTATAAAAGCTCTGAACTCTCTAGCGATGGTTTTCAGATAGGTGACCATTGCTAGGTTCAGCAGCTTCTAATACCGAAGTTCCTCCTAAGGGACCAATATTTTACACCATTAACGTATTGGATATGATGTCTGCCAAGAAAAACAAATCTGTAAAATCGAAATCCTGCAGCACATCCCAGGGGGTCGCCAGCACTCAACTCTAAATCGTCATTCACTGTGGAGTAACCGACGTTTTTTTTTTTTTACACAACTCAGTTCCACAGGCTAAGAGCTGTTATCGTACCTCAGCAAATTTCAAAGTCCAGACCTATGTAAGGTATACTGCCACCTTCCAAAGAGGTGACTAACACCCAGGTACCTACTTACTGCTAGGTGAAATGGGGAAGCAGGTAAAAAGAAACTTGCCTAATGTGTCCATCCATACCGGAAATCGAACCACGGACACCTTATATGATAGCTGAGTACATTACTAACCGAGCCACGCTGCAAACATGTATGTAATGTTCAAGTGAGAATATTTTACTACATTATTTATACTGGTAGTTATGAATGGTGAAAAAAAATTTTGGTAACAATGTTCATTATTAGAAAAAGTCAACAATAACAGAGGGATCAAAGATTGTATATAGACAAGATACTATAAAGTGTCGTGTACCAATAATTAAGCATCGATAATGCCAGTTATGATATTAAGACTGATGAAATATGTCATCAGGATATTACCTGCATACAGTACTGTGGAAAATTGCATTTATCTGAATGTATCATTATATACATAACAGTAAATGAACAAAGATAATTATTATTTATCAGTTAGACAAGTAGGAATTTGGGACACCTAGGTCGCAAAAAATGTCCCCCTTCGATACCTACAACTGTCATATCCACAAGTTGCTCTGGACCTATTAATTATAAATGAAATATATATCACCAGGAATGCTGGTAAATATATAAATTTGTGGACTGTATATTAAAAATAATAAATGATATATATATATATTACATTTATACAATAGAAGGAGAATATATCTTAATCATAACGCTCACCAATTTGACTGGAGATTAATGTGTCATGTACAGGACCCCTCCTTTTGCCTACATTTATGAAGAATTTACTGGCCAGAAATTAAACATAATTTAGACAGCTTATCTGAGTTTCCTGGAGTTGTCCTGTCCTGTCGCCTGATTCTCAAATTATACAGGAATGCACATCCAACAATTTAGCCTCCTATTTGAGAGGTGTCAGCCCGATTTTAACCTCTAGAGCACGAAAAATTCTTCCCATTATTCACAACGTGTTATTCAATTCAAACAAAATGGCGACTGACCTCCCCAGCCGCAGGTTTCCCATTTTCGATAACATACTTCTTTTAAAAATACAATATAGGGCATCTATTTACCTATAAATTACCGTATTTCCGGAAAATATATACAGTATTTTCCACAAGTACCATCTGGATACTACCTACCTACAATACCATCTGGATATTACCTGTATACAGTACCATCCGCATAATACCTACCTACACTACGCAGGGAGTCTTTGCTGTCAGCATCAGATTACTAAGATAAATTTGACTTCGACAGTATATGCTACTCACTGGGTATGAGAGTTATCCAGTAAAGTGGGAACATTCTCCTACATACTCTGGCAAAACAATACTGTTCATATATCAAGCACGCCTCAACCTTCAGGCTGTGAAGAACTAATAATTAAGATATTTTAGTATCTGAAGAGAAAGAGAAGCAAACACTAAGATTCACCAGCATCACTTTGCTCCTCCTTGATGACCCCTCAAGGGAGGTTCCTTGATGCTGGTGAGGGGCTCTTGATCTAGGGAATTGAGTCTGTGCTCCAGTTCCCTGAATTGAGCCCGAATGCCTTCCATCTCCCCCCCCCGCACAGGCGATGTATAATCCCTAAGGGTTTAGCGCTCCCATCATAATAATCCTCGTTGATGATTACCCTCAAGGTTAAACTCTTAAGAGTATCCAGCCTCCGACTTCTGAACAAGGTAGAGACATCCAGAATTATTCATCTTGAGCCTTGAACCAGTTTGATTGAGCCTGTCACTGCAGCAGAACCCTCAATGCCAGAGAGAGGCTAAGATTTCGTTCGGATTTTTAACCCTGCAGGGTTAGCCACTCGGAATAACCCAAGAAAGGCAGTGCGTCATCGAGGCTTTAATTTTTTGTAAAATGCCAATTAGGAAAACTAGAATAGAAGTGTTTACCACAAGACTGGTAGCCATCAGCAGTGTAAGTCTAACTGTAGTTATCTCAAGAGAAACGCTCCTACACTGTCTATTTATTCTGCCATTAACTCGCTTTTGGAACATTTAAGTAAAGTTTCAAAATCGTACAATTAAGTATGATAAGCTACTTAGTCTGTACAAGTATCTCGGTGTTTTGAAGGTTGGTGTAGCCAGAAAGCCTTGGACCTTGATGGCATCGATCTTCTCAGATGATCAAGACCGTCAAGGGGACGACCCTTGATAAGATATTTTTATATAAGAAATTGGAGCTTTCCTTCCCTTTCTGGGATCAAACCTGATTACCTTTTCCTTCCCTCTTCCTGTTCCGCAGATGCTGTGCGAGAGGAACGGATCCTGGTAAATATAATAATAATGCGTAATTAAACTTTCATGTAAAGATTATGGTCTTAAATTTTCAAGCAAATAATCCTCTCTCCTTCCCTCTGTCTCTTCCTTTCTTCACTCATCTCTGTCTCTCTCCTCATCTTTCTTCCCTCCTTCACTCATCTGTATCTTAAGTCCCCGTCCCTGTGACACAATACCAGCACCAGCCGGCAGTGTCGTTACTGTTACAAGTATAGTGCATATTTGATATGCCAATATTCCCAGTGTCATGCATCTGTTAAAGCCAGCACCAACAAGCAGCTTAGTCGCCGGACCACCTGGAGCTAACCTGGGAATGACGTACAAGACAAGGAAATGTCTGAATATATAAACACACACAATATATATATATATATATATATATATATATATATATATATATATATTATATATATATATATGTCGTGCCGAATATGTAAAACTGGTCAATTAGCAAGAACTCATTTAAAATTAAGTCCTTTCTAAAATTTTCTCTTATCGTTTAAAGATATATTTTTTTCATTAATGTTAATGTAAAAATTTTTAATTTTGCACCAAAAGAATCTTAGAAAACTTACCTAACCTTATTATAACAAGTGCAATTTATTTTAGCCTAACCCAACTAAATATATTTTAGATTTGTTTACAATAATTTAATACTAAACAAACACAGTGAAATATATTTTTTTCGTTAGGTTAAGAATGATTTTGGCGAAATTATTGTATACACAAATTTTCACTTGTTCTAAATGGCAAGATGAGCGTTGCTATTTAAGCCAAGATCGCAATTTCTGCCTATCCGGCACGACATATATATATATATATATATATATATATATATATATATATATATATATATATATATATATATATATATATATATATTACCTGGAGTTTACCTGGAGAGAGTTCCGGGGGTTAACGCCCCCGCGGCCCGGTCTGTGACCAGGCCTCCTGGTGGATCAGAGCCTGATCAACCAGGCTGTTACTGCTGGCTGCACGCAAACCAACGTACGAGCCACAGCCCGGCTGGTCAGGAACCGACTTTAGGTGCTTGTCCAGTGCCAGCTTGAAGACTGCCAGGGGTCTGTTGGTAATCCCCCTTATGTATGCTGGGAGGCAGTTGAACAGTCTCGGGCCCCTGACACTTATTGTATGGTCTCCTAACGTGCTAGTGACACCCCTGCTTTTCATTGGGGGGATGTTGCATCGTCTGCCAAGTCTTTTGCTTTCGTAGTGAGTGATTTTCGTGTGCAAGTTCGGTACTAGTCCCTCTAGGATTTTCCAGGTGTATATAATCATGCATCTCTCCCGCCTGCGTTCCAGCGAATACAGGTTTAGGAACCTCAAGCGCTCCCAGTAATTGAGGTGTTTTATCTCCGTTATGCGCGCCGTGAAGGTTCTCTGTACATTTTCTAGGTCAGCAATTTCACCTGCCTTGAAAGGTGCTGTTAGTGTGCAGCAATATTCCAGCCTAGATAGAACAAGTGACCTGAAGAGTGTCATCATGGGCTTGGCCTCCCTAGTTTTGAAGGTTCTCATTATCCATCCTGTCATTTTTCTAGCAGATGCGATTGATACAATGTTATGGTCCTTGAAGGTGAGATCCTCCGACATGATCACTCCCAGGTCTTTGACGTTGGTGTTTCGCTCTATTTTGTGGCCAGAATTTGTTTTGTACTCTGATGAAGATTTAATTTCCTCGTGTTTACCATATCTGAGTAATTGAAATTTCTCATCGTTGAACTTCATATTGTTTTCTGCAGCCCACTGAAAGATTTGGTTGATGTCCGCCTGGACCCTTGCAGTGTCTGCAATGGAGGACACTGTCATGCAGATTCGGGTGTCATCTGCAAAGGAAGACACAGTGCTGTGGCTGACATCCCTGTCTATGTCGGATATGAGGATGAGGAACAAGATGGGAGCGAGTACTGTGCCTTGTGGAACAGAGCTTTTCACCGTAGCTGCCTCGGACTTTACTCTGTTGACGACTACTCTCTGTGTTCTGTTAGTGAGGAAATTATAGATCCATCGACCGACTTTTCCTGTTATTCCTTTAGCACGCATTTTGTGCGCTATTACGCCATGGTCCCACTTGTCGAAGGCTTTTGCAAAGTCTGTATATATTACATCTGCATTCTTTTTGTCTTCTAGTGCATCTAGGACCTTGTCATAGTGATCCAATAGTTGAGACAGACAGGAGCGACCTGTTCTAAACCCATGTTGCCCTGGGTTGTGTAACTGATATACAGCCCTGGGTTGTGTAACTGATGGGTTTCTAGATGGGTGGTGATCTTGCTTCTTAGGACCCTTTCAAAGATTTTTATGATATGGGATGTTAGTGCTATCGGTCTGTAGTTCTTTGCTGTTGCTTTACTGCCCCCTTTGTGGAGTGGGGCTATGTCTGTTGTTTTTAGTAACTGTGGGACGACCCCCGTGTCCATGCTCCCTCTCCATAGGATGGAAAAGGCTCGTGATAGGGGCTTCTTGCAGTTCTTGATGAACACGGAGTTCCATGAGTCTGGCCCTGGGGCAGAGTGCATGGGCATGTCATTTATCACCTGTTCGAAGTCATTTGGCGTCAGGATAACATCGGATAGGCTTGTGTTAAACAAATTTTGTGGTTCTCTCATAAAAAATTAATTTTGATCTTCGACTCTCAGTCTGGTTAGCGGCTTGCTAAAAACTGAGTCATACTGGGACTTGAGTAGCTCACTCATTTCCTTGCTGTCATCTGTGTAGGACCCATCTTGTTTAAGTAGGGGCCCAATACTGGACGTTGTTCTCGACTTTGATTTGGCATAGGAGAAGAAATACTTTGGGTTTCTTTCGATTTCATTTATGGCTTTTAGTTCTTCCCGTGATTCCTGTCTCCTATAAGATTCCTTTAGCTTAAGTTCGATGCTTGCTATTTCTGTATATATATATGTATATATATATTATTGTAACCACGAACGAGTGGTATTGATCAATAACAATACTGCACTAGCCAACGATTCGAACCCATGCTGCTTTGGCCTGCCTCATGGTGGGCGAAAACACATGACGCCCTAAACCACTCTACCATACGATCCTTAAGAGTAGCGCATCCAGCAGAACTGAATGTTGTACTCGCTACCCAAGGACACACGATGGTGTGGATGACTCTAGGCTAATTTCATTCTAGTCCCTGTTTGGTATACTAGCACAACGAGCAGCATTTTATATTATTGTGACCACGAACGAGTGGTATTGATCAATAACAACACTGCATTAGCCAAGGACTCGAACCCATGCTGCTTTGGCCTGCCGAGGCAGGCCAGAGTCATCCACACCATCGTGTGTCCTTGGGTAGCGAGTACAACATTCAGTGCCGCTGGATGCACTACTCTTAAGGATCGTATGGTCGAGTGGATTAGGGCGTCATGTGTTTTCGCCCACCATGAGGCAGGTCAAAGCAGCATGTGTTCGAGTCCTTGGCTAGTGCAGTGTTACTGATATATATATATATATATATATATATATATATATATATATATATATATATATATATAACAACGTACTTCTTGCCGAATACTGCAAGCAAAAATTTGTGTATGCAATAATTTCGCAAAAAAAAAAAACCATTCTGAACCTTACGAAAAAAAAGTATATTTCATTGTATTTTTTGTTAAATTATTGTAAGCTTATATAAAATATATTTAGTTGGATTAGGCTAAATTAAATTGCGCTTGTTATAACAAGGTTAGGTAAGTTTCCTTAAGTTCTTTTGATACAAAATCATTAATTTTTATATTAACATAAATGAATATATATATATATATATATATATATATATATATATATATATATATATATATATATATATATATATATATATATATATATATATATAATCTTTAAATGTAAAAGAGAAAATTTCAGAAAGGATTTAATTTTAAACGAGTTCTTGTAATTGACCAGTTTTACCTATTCGGCACGACATATATATGCTGCACACTAACAGCACCTTTCAAAGCAGGTGAAATAGCTGACCTAGAAAATGTACAGAGAACCTTCACGGCGCGCATAACTGTGATAAAACACCTCAGTTACTAGGAACGCTTGAAGTTCCTCAACCTGTACTCCCTAGAACACAGGCGGGAGAGATGCAGTATTATATACACTGGGAAAATCCTAGGGGATTAGTACCAAACTTGCACACGATAATCACTCCCTTTGAAAGCATAAGACTCGGCAGACGATGCAACAGCCCCCCCCCCCCAGTGAAAAGCAGGGGCGCTACTAGCACGATAAGAGACAACACAGTAAGTGTGAGGGACCCAAGACTGTTCAGCTGCTTTCCAGCATACATAAGGGGGACTGCCAATAGACCCCTGTCTGTCTTCAAGAAGGTACTGGACAGGCACCTAAGTCAGTACCTGGCCAGCCTGGCTGTGGTTCGTACGCCGGGTTGCGTGCGGCCAACAGTAACAGCCTGATTGATCAGGCCCTGATCCACCATGAGGTCTGGTCACAGACCGGGCCACGGGGGCGTTGACCCCTTAAATCCTCTCCAGGTATACTCCAGGTAACAATTCACAAACGGTACACACTGACTCACTCAGAGAAACAGACGTTAAGATGAATATTGTATAATACGACCTTTAACTGAGGTCGTCTGCAGGGGAGAGAGAGAGAGAGAGAGAGAGAGAGAGAGAGAGAGAGAGAGAGAGAGAGAAAGAGAGAGAGAGAGCTCTTTCACTTACAATGATCTGTGAAGATCAAAGTTGTGTTTTCATCGGCTGCTGTCGATTTCATTTTGTGTGTTCAGCATCAGACCAGCTTCGTATTTTCAGTATTGAAGTTAGCGTTGTTATTTGCTTTGTTGCCGTTGCTTCTTTTCCTTTTACGATATTTTAACCTCGTCTTGTTGAAGTCTCTCTCTGGCACCGACCATGTATATGAAATTTTCCTATATATGTCTGTCAGCAGCTTCTCTATGTATGTTTTAGAGTAAGCTTTCAGTTCGAAAATGCCGCTTCACTCTGTGTAGAGTCTTATCATGATAAAGCTCTACACAGAATGATAATTTGTTGGTCCAATAAAAGCTTGTGGTGCAAAATGCTTCTTGACAAAAGTTGTCATAGAAATGTTAGGGTAATAGACAAGTGTTGTGAACTATCGTAGAATACAATAGTATTTAAGATCCATTCATATCTTCGTCAGCATGCACGTAAATCACGTCAGGCAGCAGAAAGTAGAAAAAAAAGAAAGATGGCTTGTTAACTGGAGCTCAGTACTCGCCAACTCTGCTTAATAAACACTGACACATACACACAAACACAGACGTACTTACACACGGGACCAGCAGTTGTGAATCGACCCCTGCAACCACAACTAGGTGAGTACACAGGCTCACGCAAGCAGAAGAGTGAAACCAGTAGCAGGCAGCAGAGAGGCGGGGCCAGGAGCTGTGACTCGGCCCTTGCAGCCACAATTAGGCGAGTACTCTCACACATAATAAAAACACGCAATGTGGATGGCAAACTGGTTAACCTTACCATCTCATTATGAGGAAAATAAAGTCAACCAGTTTTTTTCGTATAATGACAGAGGAGTCTTAATTTACAGAGGCGACGGAGAGGTCAGGGATATGAGAAAGTGGGGGAAGAGGTGATACCAGGGTGGGGGCGACAAACAGACTGGTTGGGGAAGACGGAGTAGAGGAGGGGAAAATGATGGCAATAGAGGAAAATATGGGAAGGATAAAAAAAAGTGTGGAGAGAAAGAATCAAATACCTCCACCACCTCCTTCCTACAAGCTTGGCAGATATCATTACTGAGTATATACAATGCATCCTGATTTATGGAATATGGTAGGGAAACATAGCAACCTTTTGCTACCACGATGTAACTACTATATAGAGTGGATATGACAAATTTTACTTAATAATAAAAGAAAACCCAACAGGTACTTCCTCGTTCATTTAACTAGACCAGCGAGGCTATGTATACAGGGCAGAGCGTCTAGCGGATGCTGCACTGTGGGTTGGCAGAGCTGAAGAGGTCTTGCTGTAAGCACGGAGAGGCCAGGCATCCTCCTCTTGAACTCTACTCTGAAGAAAGGCAAAGCTTCTTGTTCTCGACTGTGTGTAGAGGTAACATTCTGTCCCGGCCCGTAAGCCCCAAGAGAGAAAAAAAACTTGAAAGGACTTTTCATTTCTTTAACTTCAAACAAATTTTCCACCGGAGGAAATGAGCCTCGGGGCTTCCCCTGTCAATGACATTCGCCTTTGATTTTTTCACAGGTCATCTAAACAAGATAAGAAGCGTTGTCTTACCTCAGCTTCCTTCAGTTCCTGGGCCTGGCTGTGGTATACCAACCTGCAGGATGCCACTAACAATAGTCGACTAACACTGCAATTATCATATATAGTAATTAATGTGTAAATTATGTAGAATAACCCCAAAAAAGTCAGACCAAGTGACTTATTTCCATTGGGGTCCTTGTAATATCTTATTATTTAAAGCCTAGCTGTAAGATACAGTGGAAATCAGTCATGATTATGACATTAAAAATTAAAAACAGTTACTGCAAATGGAGGTACGATAGAAATAAAGTATAAACTGAGTTATTTACATGAATCTTAGAGAGGATCAGCTTACAATGATAGTTACACAAATAGGAGGAGACCTCGTCTGTATTGTCCGGTGATCAACCCCACCATCGTTATGTTTTGAGCTGAAAATTTTATGACTGACCTACTACGTAGGCGAAATGTTACTAATGATGAAGATACCAAAGTGTTATACATGTGTCTTATTCATCAACTTGTTTAAATATTTTTCCATTGTTTGCGTTAGAAATAGAAGTTGCAAGGCAAATGTATACTTGTGTGTTCATATTCTACTCTCACTCCTTTGCACATACTCTCTCCCTGCTCCATGAGCAGAGAGAGAGGACCTAGTGGCGACCAGTGAAGAGGCGGTGCCAGGAGCTATGAATCGACCCCTGCAACCACAATTAGGTAAGTACACACACACACACACACACACACACACACACACACACACACACAAATGTCTACCTCAGTGATTTTTATATATATTTTTAATCAGAAGTCGTGTCGGGAGATTTTTATAAATATGTTTTAAGATAAACTGAAATGAAATAAGAAACGTAGAGCTAAATGTGAGGCGATTTTACATAGCTTTTCTTTTCCATTATCATGGCAGTTTCTCCGTAGTTTATCAAGCTCTCTCTCTTGGTATTCATTTTCTGTTATTATTCATTTCTTCTTCTTACCCTCGAGCATCTCTTATTTCTTAACCCCTGCTCACCAGGGAGCAATACAGCGGCCAGACCTTACCAACCTTACTGACAAAAATCTTGCGTGGACAATCTTCCTCCCAGCCATCATTATCTCCCTCTCACTTTTTCTCTGCATCCATCACCTCATTTCCGCTTCTCTCTTCTCTTTTCGTTCTTCTCCCTATCCACGTGTCCCTCTTCCTCCCTCTGCGTCATTCTTACCTTCTTCCTTTCTCTCTCTCTCTCTCTCTCTCTCTTCCCACGCTAGTTTTCTTCTCTCTGCATCAATCTCTATCTCTATATTGGAATTAATAGAATATTTTCTGAAACCATTATGGGTAATGTGTTCACTTGTAAACTGAAAATCAAAATGGAAAAAATATTGTTAATATATATATAGCTAGACAGAGCAGTAGGTGCGGTAAGCGAGTCTTGGTATGAGGGAAGCAGTTTCAGAAGCGACGGGCTTTGTTCCAAAGAATTGTACCTATTCTTCCGATATGGTAAACATGAGGAAATTAAAACTTCATCAGAGTACAAAACAAATTCCTTCCACAAAATAGAGCGAAAAACCAACGTCAAAGACCTGGGAGTGATCATGTCAGAGGATCTCACCTTCAAGGACCATAACATTGTATCAATCGCATCTGCTAGAAAAATGACAGGATGGATAATGAGAACCTTTAAAACTAGAGATGCCAAGCCCATGATGACACTCTTCAGGTCGTTTGTTCTATCTAGGCTGGAATATTGCTGCACACTAACAGCACCTTTCAAGGCAGGTGAAATTGCTGACCTAGAAAATGTACAGAGAACCTTCACGGCACGCATAACGGAGATAAAACACCTCAATTACTGGGAGCGCTTGAAGTTCCTGAACGTGTACTCCCTGGAACGCAGGCGGGAGATATACATGATTATATACACCTGGAAAATCCTAGAGGGACTAGTACCGAACTTGCACACGAAAATCACTAACAACGGAAGCAAAAGACTCGGCAGACGATGCAACATCCCCCCAATGAAAAGCAGGGGTGTCACTAGCACGTTAAGAGACAATACAATAAGTGTCAGGGGCCCGGGCTGTTCAACTGCCTCCCAGCATACATAAGGGGGATTACCAACAGACCCCTGGCAGTCTTCAAGCTGGCACTGGACAAGCACCTAAAGTCGGTACCTGACCAGCCGGGCTGTGGCTCGTACGTTGGATTGCGTGCAGCCAGCAGTAACAGCCTGGTTGATCAGGCTCTGATCCACCAGGAGGCCTGGTCACAGACCGGGCCGCGGGGGCGTTGACCCCCGGAACTCTCTCCAGGTAAACTCCAGGTAAACCCCTTGGTTAGAGCCTTATTACTTGTCATTCATCAGACGTTAATGATAAACATCATTACCGTCGCCAGTATATGAAGAGCGTAATGTTGTGGTTTAAGTCAGTCAATGTAAACTTGAGTTCCATAACACTCTTATTATGGCTCATAAAGACGCCAAGAAAATACAGTGGTTTATGTTATTTTATTTCAGAAGTGAACTTAATATTTTGATGTTTTGAAGTGAAGCATTGTAAGACTACTGGCGCAAGAGCAGGTGATTTAAATATTACAGGAGTATCAGCATGACTACGACACAGTAATTCTTTGACCTCCAGAAGGCACTCACCCAGCTAGTTTACCGCAAGCGTCAGGAAGGTATTAGCTAGTATTGGTTCCATGGAATTTCCAGTTGCATCTCAATCTTTGTGCTTAAAATACTTTAATTAAAATGGGCAGAAATTAGAAAAAAATACTAATATGTTCATTCATGTGAATGTATTTATCATTAACTACGTTAAACATAGTCAAAGATTATAAGAGCATTTGTTTGTTTAGATAGCGTGGAACAAGGTCAGTAGCCCCCTGATAAGCACTGTGTACCTGATGCAGGTGTTCAAATTCTGTTTCTTTTAGCTAGCAAACAGCGCGCATGCGCGTGTACATTTATTTGCGTGTGTACTCCTTGATTCATATTCAGAGGAATGAGTCTCGGTTCTTGGTCCCGTCTCTTCAATGGTCGCCACTAGGTCCACTCTCTCCCGGTTCCAAGAGTCGTGTGTGTGGGTGTGTGCGTGGATTAACAACGGGTGCAATAATATAAATAGAATATAGATCGGAATCTTTTTTATGTATCATGATGGGAAATTTGCACATTAAACATTTTCCGAGGTATTTTTATTAATCTCTTTTTTTTACACAAGAAGGGAAGAGACGACCTTAATAAAAAAAAAACACTAAAATCAAAAAACACACATTTACCTTGGACAGTAAACAAGATAGGCGCACAACTTCAACAATGGTGGCGGTAAGTCGAAAACACGATCTGATGTGATATAGAGTTGAATCATAAGATCCATTGCTACTATTGCAATATCCCGTGGGAAGCTTGCTTGAATACGAAATGTGGGTGTCTGGGTGTTGGAGGTGGCTGGATGTCGGAGGTGGCTGGGTGTTGGAGGTGGCTGGATGTCGGAGGTGGCTGGGTGGAGGTGGCTGGATGTCGGAGGTGGCTGGGTGGAGGTGGCTGGGTGCTGAAGGAAGGTTGGTGTTGGAGGTGGCTGGGTGTTGGAGGTGGCTGGGTGTTGGAGGTGGCTGGGTGTTGGAGGTGGCTGGGTGTTGGAGGTGGCTGGATGACGGAGGTGGCTGGGTGATGGAGGTGGCTGGATGTTCAGGGTGGATGTGTATTGAAGTGGGCGAGTGTTGCGATAGATGCATGTTGGAGTAAGTGGGTGTAGAGAAAAGGTGCTCCTTCCTTGACCTGTAACTTCCCCACCATCGTTCTAACCCCAAAATTGCTGTAGCTGAAGTTCATTTTATTTTTTTCCAGCGTGGCTAGGGCTTCATCTTGTTTACATAAATTCTGGGATGTTGCGAAGGAGGATGAGCAAGGGAAGGTGGTGGGGGTCGTGGGGAGGTACCCAGAGTTGGGGCACGGAAGAGCGTGGGGGGGAGACACAGGAGAGGAAAGATCTCTTCTATTTTGTTTATTTTCCGTGTGAGTCAGGGCATGAGGCGCTCCTCACTCTTCAGGGTCTCGTATGCCTGGCTGAGAGCCGAGTTATCTGGCTTGCTTCCCTTACCTTTACTGCTTTTTTCCTCCCTGATGCGGGCAAAACCTTTTCATTTGTTTTACATATATCCACCGCAGATGTATGTACACTTGTATATCTAAATTAAATCTCTTAGTCACTGCAGTTTTGGTGAATTTTATTTTCTTGAATTTCCAAAATATATGTGAAATATGAGACTATTTTCATTCTTCGGAGTTTCTTTCATTATGGACACAGATCATAGATTTCTGGGTTTAGAAAAAAATATTAGGAAGAAAAAGAGGAAATGAAATTTATCTGTATATTTCGACCCCCAAATGAATAAGATACGAGTTGGAGATGTATATATACACAATTTTTTTTTCATGTTTTGTGTCCACGTTGGTCATATCTCACTGACAGTGTTGGTTTCACTTTGACTCAAAAACATGTTAACAACAGTCCTTTTTTTTCATCAGTGCTGCTGAGGCTCGATTTCATCTGGTCCCACGACCGACATAACAAAGTGCACCAGAAGAACTACACAAGATAAAATTATGATTACAGGATCGAGTTTACCTTATTGTTATGTTAAAATGTGGGATGTTGTTAAATAACCAAGTAACTGGTCATGAATGCATTCCTGCATAGAGTTAGATACTACACAGTGGCATGGTATCTTTCATTTATATTCTCTGTTAGGTTCGGTTCTATAAAATGGTTTCTTGGCTTTGTGAAACCATAGTTGATTAATGTACAGTGAATATTATAAGTCTGAAACAATCTCTTAGATTTCTGCCACATCTACATCAAAGAACACATGGCTACGTTTCCTCAAAGTACTAAAACATAAGAGAGTACACACTGTCAGTGTGCATGACCAGTGGAACAGTGCAACACCATTTTATTTCAACCAGATGGTGTAACAAGGAGAATTTGTTTTTAAATTACAGTCTTTAAATATTTCATAAATAAATTACTAAGTACAGGATTAAATTTTTTTTCCTGTTTAGGGAGCGCTGGTATGATAATCTGTAGTGTCCTTCCCTGGTAGATGTGAGTATAACCTTGCTGGTGCAGTGTCCTTCCCTGGTGGGTGTAGTGTGTCTTGGACAGCACTGGAGTATACTTGCATGCTAACTGTCTTAGGCAGCATTGGAGTATACCAATATGCTGGCAGTTGTCCGCTAGCATCTAGAACATCACCCAGCACTGCCTTCTAAGCATATTTCACTTGAGCAAGGCTGTCGTATTTTGAGCCTCGTCTGGTTTCATCTGTTGTTGCTGCATCTACTACTGTTATTAGTGTAGTTGTGTTTGATTATTATAGTGCTGTGGTTGCTGTTGTTCTTGGCTGCTGTCTTACAGCGTGCTATAAGAAAACCAGCCCATTCCAATTCCTCACCCCCCACACACACTACTCACGCATTTTATAAGTCAAAGTAAGTGAGGGGGGCTGGAGTATTTTCTTGGTAAACAACTCAAGCGCCGTGATGAGAGGCGGCTCGGCTTCCTGGTAGCGTTATTCCACTAAGGTAATGAATACTGTTTAATGTAATTTAATCGCGGAAATAAAAATACTCAAAACAATTTTACCCGCCATATCAACAACAACATTCAGACTAATTTACCCGAAAGATCAGAGGTTATAATTATAAATAATAAAAAAAAATCAATGCAACTCTACCGCACAATGTAAAAACTTGGGACTAGTTTTATTCTCGTGAAGAGAGCGACGTCAAAATCTGGCATTAACATTTCGTGTGTTTTGCAAGGAAAATAGCTAAATATAATTTCCACCCCTGCAATCTGGGGTCCCAGGAAGAGTTAGAGAATATTTGGCGGAGAAAATCAAACCTGCAGTAAACCTTTTACACGCGTCTGTCTCGTGATTGTTCACGCAAAGCTTGCTTGATTAGTTGTGTTGGTGCCTGTCTGTCCAGCCTGGCCGGGGCTCCCGCCTGGCATCCAGCCTGGCATTCAGTCTTACATCCATTCTCGCATCCAGCCTAGCCTCCAGCCTGGCATCCAGCATGGCTTCCAGCCTGATCATGGCTCCAGCCTAACCCCCCAGACTAGCCTCCAGTCTGGCTGGGGCTCTAACCTGGCCTCCAGCCTGGAATTCAGCCTGGCCTCCAGCCTGGCCTCTAGCCTAGTCTCCAGCTTGGTCGGAGCTGCCAGAGCCACAAGTGACGACAGGGGATGGGAAACAGGGAGGGGAAGAGAGGGGAGCGAGGATAAAAAAAAGATGGAGAAGGGAAATGTTGTAAGGGTATGAGAGAGCAAAAGGTTGTGAAAGGTGGAAAGCAAGGGGAGAAGTCTGAGAAGTTAGAACTACGTGGGAACATATGGAACAGGCAGCTAGTAAGAGACCCCATGCTGGTCCACATCGAATTTGTTCTGCAGGGAAACACAAGTTATATACTAGCTGCCTTTCACTCTGTCTAAATAGTTGGTGGAGTTTGTTGGTTACTATAACAAACTTGTAACTGACGTTGCAGATAGTGACTAATTGCTAACATTACCTAAATAAGAGAGAGATATTGTTGCCACCTTTCCACTGTAACCAACAGAGGGCTTGGGAGTCTAGGAGCAGAGCACAGGATTCACACACATAGAACTTAAGGATCGATTCCCAGCGCTGCATAAACCCATAAGCAACATCCTTCAAAACTCCCTAAGAACACCCTCACCCTACACCCCTTGAATATACACCCATATCCTCTAACATTCACTCACACACACACACACACACACACACACACACACACACACACACACACACACACACACACACACACACACACACACACACACACAGAGGGATGTTAGGAAGTACTTCAGTCGCAGGGTAGTCAGGAAGTGGAATAGTTTGGGAAGTGATATAGTGGAGATAGGATCCATTCATAGCTTTAAGCAGAGGTATGATAAAACTCACAGTGCAGGGAGAGTGACCCAGTAGCGGCCAGTGAAGAGGCTGGGCCAGGAGCTATGAATCGACCCCTGCGACCACAACTAGGTGAGTACACACACACACACACACACTGGAGGACAGGAGGGATAGGGGAGACATGATAACGACATACAAAATACTGCGTGGAATAGACAAGGTGGACAGAGACAAGATGTTCCAGAGAGGGGACACAGAAACAAGGGGTCACTCTTGGAAGCTGAAGACTCAGACGAGTCACAGGGATGTTAGGAAACAGTTCTTCAGTTACAGAGTGGTCAGGAAGTGGAACAGTCTGGCGAGCGATGTAGTGGAGGCAGGAACCATACATAGCTGTAAGACGAGGTATGATAAAGTTCATGGAGCAGGGAGAGAGAGGACCTAGTAGCGTTCAGTGAAGAGGCGGAGCCAAGAGCCGAGTCTCGACCCCTGCAACTACAATTAGGTGAGTATACACACACACACACCACACACACATACATACATACATACATACATACATACATACATCAAGAGGAAGAGAGGAAGTAAGTAAAGGAAGAGGGAGGAAGTGGAAGGGTGAAAGTATGTGAAGGGAAAGGAAGGGTGGACGTAAAGGGAGAAGGAGGGGGTGCGAGTGGAAAGAGTCCTAAATATTGTATATAGTGACATTCTCTCACTCGGCGTCACTCTGAACATTGAACTTAGTGTATAACTAATTAAGGATGAGAACTACGAAATAATATACCTGGGAGGATAATATCATTAATATCTTGACATGTCACATAGGTTATTATTCTGCCTGTCTCAATATTCCTCAATAAGAGAACAATTAAGCACATACTTTGCATTTGGTTTGATCATCATCTCTACTAGACTTCCAGAAGTACTTGTAACCGAGCCTAAGCCTGGCCACCACAACATCAGTTAGTCTGTTCACATTGCAAGTTGCTTCATAAACGTATCTATCTACGTTCATGTTATCATAGTGGGTTATAGATATACTCAGGCTTCTAATTGCATTCCTATAATATTTAGTTTCATTATTTACTTCTCTCCTAATTTTTTTCCTAATGCTAGACACAGATACACCAAAGTTATATTTTGCATTCTCCTTCAGGGTACTTTTCTTGGCTAACTTAACTTTATTATGAAGGAGTAATGTAATGTGTGGTGGACACAACTGTACATTAATTCTCTTTTCCATGATTTTTGAGTATCTATATCCGGCTTCTGCAAAGAGTATGTTGTTAGAGTCATTATGTGAGTCGAGAGCCTTCAGTTATGACATAGAATCAGTTATAATCATAGAATCAAGCTCAGTGTCATAAGTTAGCTTTAGCACCATTAGGATGGCAAATATTTCTGTATGCAGTGTAGACGCCCAGTTGTTAGTTCTTATGCCTAATTCAACAAAGTTCCTGTTGTTCTTAACTATGGAGGTAGCAATAAGAGCAGATGCAGCCCTGCCAGTAGACTCCTGCTGGAGGTAGCAATAAGAGCAGATGCAGCCCTGCCAGTAGACTCCTGCTGGAGGTAGCAATAAGAGCAGATGCAGCCCTGCCAGTAGACTCCTGCTGGAGGTAGCAATAAGAGCAGATGCCAGTAGTCTCCTGCTTAGATCCATCAGTATATATAACTTGTGATAAATTATATCTACTAGTTAGACGAGAAATGTCTTCCTGAGCAGATGGTTTTACAAGTGATTTAATGAAGGTATTACGGGTGATGAGCTTCTTGGGAGGGAATTGCAGGTATGTGATATTAAATCAACACATCTTCCATGGAGGGGTGAAATGTTCTTGTTGTATACAGTGATATGAGAAAGAGGATAAAGTAAGGAAAAAGAGAGGAAGAAGGTAGGGAAGAAGTGAGGGGAAAGGAGAGTTAAGGGAAAGGGAGACCAAAGATAGAAGAGGGGCGAAGGGCGAGATAGAAGGCCATAAGGAAAAGAAACATTGTATATTCCTTTACTGGTCCCTACATTCTGTTTTTTTTTCTCTCTCTCTCTCTCTCTCTCTCTCCCTCGAGTAATGGACTATATTTTCCGAATATAAATAGTGGATAGAATTTTTGCAATTTATGGAGCAATCCAGGGGTCACATTCGTGGTTATTGCGAGTGTATGTCAGCGCCTGGCTGGCTCCTCAAAACACTAACGTATAGACCAATTACACCACACCATTATCCTCTGTTTGACTTCACTCTTCTGCTCTTTTTTCTCGCCTCATTTACCTGCGATGTCTTCAACCTGATGCTTCGTTGGATGATTCTCTTTCCTTCTGTACTGCGCTGGACTCTTGCTTCTTGCTGTAGAAAATGAACCAGTAAACAAAAGTACACTTTGTTTGTAGTGTCTTTAAATCTATTATTATTATTTTTATATTGAAGGAAAAGAGCTAGATCCGTAAGGACGCCTTAAAAAAGAAGTGTGAAAATAAGATGAGAAATATGATGAGACACAAGGAGTGGGAAATAAAGATGACACACAGTGGGAAATAAAGATGACACACAGTGGGAAATAAAGACGACACACAGTGGGAAATAAAGATGACAGTGGGAAATAAAGACGACACACAGTGGGAAATAAAGATGACACACAGTGGGAAATAAAGACGACACACAGTGGGAAATAAAGATGACACACAGTGGGAAATAAAGACGACACACAGTGGGAAATAAAGATGACACACAGTGGGAAATAAAGACGACACACAGTGGGAAATAAAGATGACACACAGTGGGAAATAAAGACGACACACTGAGTGGAAAATGAAGATGACGCAGGAAACATTAAAAATATTTTAATAAAACAATTCCATTCAAAAAGTTTAATTTTTTATAGTTGATTGAATGGTTAATAATAATCTTCATTAATTGGAAAAAAATAGTTTTTATATTATACGAGTTGATACAATAATAAAAAACTGTAATAATGACAAAAATCTCAACATAACGCTGGTCTTTTATTTATATAAATATTTGTAATTACTGACTTCAATATTGTACAGGAAAACACAAACACAATGTGTGTGTGTGTGTGTGTGTGTGTGTGTGTGTGTGTGTGTGTGTGTGTGTGTGTGTGTGTGTGTGTGTGTGCTCGCGTCTGTCTATTCTTTATTAAATTACAATTATGATATTTTAATGGTACAAGTGTAAATGGAGATAAGGAGAATATATATATATATATATATATATATATATATATATATATATATATATATATATATATATATATATATATATATATAATATATATCTCACACACACACACACACACACACACACACAGATTGCTGTCTTGAGACAACCAGTACAGAGACTAGAGAATGCCAGGAGGTTCGCAACAAGACTAACAATGACGTACTACAAAGACTGAAATGAACTATACAACACTGGCATAAAAGGGCAGAGAAAGACGGTCTGTAAGACCGAAGGAAAGTTGGGAAGATGCAAATGAGTCAGAAATACTTGTGTATCCTGAGGGTTGGGACGTGGGATGACCAGATGAGGATGTAGTAGAACCAGACTAAATATATATTTCAAAAACGAGATATGGTATTGTTGACGAGGCCTGGAATAGCCTCCTGGCGGGTCCAGGAGCCGAGACTTGGCTCCCCACCCACAAACGGGCGAGTTAAAAACAATGCTAACAACATTAATTATCAGAAATACATTGAAAATATATAATAAACACAAGAATCGGGAAAAGCTAGGAGAGCAACACTAAATATAAGAATCTTGTGTAACGGAGAACTCTGTATAAAGAACGTGTGTCATTTTGTCAACGCCAAGATAGCAAACGTTGACGAGAGTTTTAAACTTATTGCTTGACACTGACGAGGGTTTTAAACTCAGGTCATGACGCCAGCGGTTTTTTTTAAAGCTCACTACATGACGCGACCAAGGTTTAAAAGTCTATGCATGACGCTTACGAGGGGGTTTAAATTCACTATATGAAGCTGGAGAGTTTTAAAGTCAGTGAAAGGCGTTGCTGCAACAATATTGCAAATAATTTTTTTTTTATCTATTGACAGTAAAACTTTCTCTTATTCTTTTGTCGGTGAGAGATTCTGGAGAAGATCTTACATGTTCATTATGCAAATCTTAATCGAAATCAAGGATAAGGATTGAAAATTTGATGGTTTTCGATGTATATTAATTTTCCACCTAATTCTACACACACACACACACACACACACACACACACACACACACACACACACACACACACGTTTTTTTTACTCTCATCGCACTTCTTGCCTCCTCATTCCTTTTCCGTTCCCTTTCTACCCAAACACTTTCAGATTATGTCCATCCATCCTGCTTCACTTCCTGTCTTCTGCCCCCTTCCTCCACTCCTTCCAACTCTCTTCCTCAACTTCATTACCTCTCCTCCACTCCTTTCTCTTTAATACTCTTCCCCCATTCCTCATCTCCCCACCTCCGCTTCAGCCTCACTTCCCCCGCTTCAACTAATTCTCTTCGTCAAACTGAACTTCTACTCTTCCTCCTCATTTCTCTACTCCTCTTCTTACCCCTCGACTCCATCACCCTTTCCCCCACTCCATTTCTTCACTCCAACACCCTCCCCATCAACCACTCTCGTCCCACCATCTCAAGAACTTGGGACAAATAGCCCCATTGTGGCTTTAGCAAAAGCCTTCCCTGTACTTAAGATTGAAGTGCAAATGAACTTTATTTATGTGGGCGTCGAGTGTGTAGGTGGCGGCTTTTCTGTGGACACAGTGCGTGTTTGTGTTTTCCCGTCTTATCAAAATCCACGGGAGTGTTTTGATCGAATGTGTGTGTGTGTGTGTGTGTGTGTGTGTGTGTGTGTGTGTGTGTGTGTGTGTGTGTGTGTGTGTACTCACCTATTTGTGGTTGCAGGGGTCGATTCGTAGCTCCTGGCCCCGTCTCTTTGCTAGGTCCATTCTCTCCCTGCTCCAAGAGCTTTATCGCGCGCGCGTGTGTTATTACGTCTCCCTGGTTCTCCAGTAAATGATCCAATTCGGAACGAAACGTCGTGGTAAGCTCCTCTCTCTCCTATGTGCGGGTTATTTGTGTTTTGTTCCAGTCACGGCATTGTGACTTTTTGTTCTTTAAGTGTTCTTAGGTCTGGTTCCTTTACTCATTCTTCACAGTTCATGCCTCATGGCTGTATAAAAACTGTTCTTCATTGTGGATATTAATTAAATTGGAGTCTTCTGTATGTAGTATTTATCGTCGCTGTGAGAACTGCGAGGAAAGTTAGGACTTTGATATTAATTAATGATATTGAGGAAAATATAGAGATGTACAATCTTCTTTACATGAAATAAAATAATGCATCACAACCTGGATAGAAACTATAGTGCTTTGTTTAGTTTAGTGACTTAAAAGAAATTAGTTGTACCCGCGGTGTGCGTGGCTAGCCTGTTCTATGGTAGGAACCAGAGTTAAGTTTTACTGTCATATTCCTTCACACTGGATGGATTCCTTACGTAGAATAATGATGAGGCAGGTGGGTGGGGGTTGTTGTGTCTAGGGAGGAGGGAATGGGATGACCTGCGTGCCTTGAGGTTATCAGATATAATAATTTTACTTTAATATAGAAAGCCTGGATGTTTTCTTTACATATTCTGTTTACACTTTGCTATTTATTTTTCACCATTCTTTAACCCTCTAGGATTTCACATTTGGAAAGGTTACACAACCCAACATTTAAATAATTAGGGAACTTATAATCATCCTCAAGTAACTAATCACATATGTCTAACTCCTTCCAAAGGAGAGTGAGGATATGAGATATGTATCTGAGTAGCTCCAGACTTGGGAGTGGACGGTTTTCAATCGTTCGTAAGTAGGAATAATGACTATTTTTACTTCCACTCAAAAATTAAAAAAGAAATATGAAACATACTGCTACAATCATAAGAGAAAAGGCCACTCCGTGACATGGTAGAAGCACATCCAAATACTTCCAGTATTTCTATGTTGGAAAGTTAACAATTCAGTCCAAGTCAGACTGGAACATTTTCATGTAATTTACGATGTTGTTGAAATTATTCATATATTACCGATTTGCAACAGGAAAACTAAAACCAGCAACACTTAACAATAATGTCGATGAAAGAAAAAAAATCCTGATCAAAATAAGATGCAGGAAGGTAATAAAAAATTAAATTTCAATATATTTCAGACACCAAAAGCTAATTTAGAGTCATGGGATAATAATATCAAAGTCCTGAGCGTGAGAGATTACAAGTGATGGACGTGACCTTCTGTGTCTTCGTAAATTTCCAGCTTCGATATTCCCAGCATCAACCAGTCTCTCTCTCCCTCAAGTGTGACTGACACAGCTCTCAAGACTCCTCTGAGGGCGTGAATATTTCACCCCACAACACACCATTGCCCAGCTTTAGGATATTGATCAATCTATCTCGAAAACATCAAGGAATTTACAGCACATGTTCATTAAATTATTCAGCTGGAAGGCAGATTTGTTTTGGTTTGCCTCACGTTCATCCTGGGTCTTCGTCTCCACAAAGCTGGATTTAATATTCCTGGAGTTTTCACCCAAAAGTTCACTCGCTGCATGTAGGTAACTGATTACAGCCTGAGTATGAATCCTGTGATATTAATGTTCTCTGCTCTTCTCCACACTTACCGTAGAGCTTCAACGAATCTGAAACATTATATCCATTTTGATAATTTGTTCGACTGAATGCTCTGCACATAAAGGGACTTTTGACATGTACACCCAATTGTTAAACTCCTTTGTACAAACATGTATCATGCTGAAATAAACTTCTAAAGAGTTTGATTACTCTGGTGATCTCATGCGTTTCCAACAATATCCCTTGACAGCCTGCTGGTCCATTGAAAAACCCGAGAATGATTTGGAAAGGAATGGACAGACGGACGCGAACGCAGACACAGACAGACCGATACCACATCCACACACGCATACAAAAAAAAGTCGGATATATCCCGCATGAAGGAATGCTCATTTTTTTGCTTGGGTAAAAATTCGCGCAGAATATTTGGTAGTCAAGGCTACTGGCAGAGCGTATATCGGCGAGACAGAGAGTGATCGAGGTAAAATTTCTGTGCTGTGAGTGCAAGAAAACTGCGAGGTGTGCCCTGTCATAGCTGCCTCACACACACTGCCCTGTCATAGCTGCCTCACACACACTGCCCCGTCATAGTTGCCTCACACACACTGCCCCGTCATAGCTGCCTCACACACACTGCCCCGTCATAGCTGCCTCACACACACACTGCCCCGTCATAGCTGCCTCACACACACTGCCCCGTCATAGCTGCCTCACACACACTGCCTCGTCATAGCTGCCTCACACACACTGCCCCGTCATAGCTGCCTCACACACACTGCCCCGTCATAGCTGCCTCACACACACTGCCCCGTCATAGCTGCCTCACACACACTGCCCCTTCATAGCTGCCTCACACACACTGCCCCGTCATAGCTGCCTCACACACATTTCCCCGTCATAGCTGCCTCACACACTGCCCCGTCATAGCTGCCACACACACACACTGCCCTGTCATAGCTGCCTCACACACACACTGCCCTGTCATAGCTGCCTCACACACACTGCCCCGTCATAGCTGCCTCACACACACTGCCCCGTCATAGCTGCCTCACACACACTGCCCCGTCATAGCTGCCTCACACACACTGCCCCGTCATAGCTGCCTCACACACACTGCCCCGTCATAGCTGCCTCACACACACTGCCCCGTCATAGCTGCCTCACACACACTGCCCCGTCATAGCTGCCTCACACACACTGCCCCGTCATAGCTGCCTCACACACACTGCCCCGTCATAGCTGCCTCACACACACTGCCCCGTCATAGCTGCCTCACACACACTGCCCCGTCATAGCTGCCTCACACACACTGCCCCGTCATAGCTGCCTCACACACACTGCCCCGTCATAGCTGCCTCACACACACTGCCCCGTCATAGCTGCCTCACACACACTGCCCCGTCATAGCTGCCTCACACACACTGCCCCGTCATAGCTGCCTCACACACACTGCCCCGTCATAGCTGCCTCACACACACTGCCCCGTCATAGCTGCCTCACACACACTGCCCCGTCATAGCTGCCTCACACACACTGCCCCGTCATAGCTGCCTCACACACACTGCCCCGTCATAGCTGCCTCACACACACTGCCCCGTCATAGCTGCCTCACACACACTGCCCCGTCATAGCTGCCTCACACACACTGCCCCGTCATAGCTGCCTCACACACACTGCCCCGTCATAGCTGCCTCACACACACTGCCCCGTCATAGCTGCCTCACACACACTGCCCCAGGCTTACCACAAGGCCAGGGAGTCATTAAAAATCATTTCGTTTTGCCTTTAAGGAAATGTAGTGCGCTGTAACGACTGTACCACATGACAAAGGAAGAGATATCACAAATATTTTACACAAATAGCCCGGACGTAGGATAATGAAACTTATGACGACGTTTCTGCCTGACCTGGACCGAAACATCGTCATAAGTTGCATTCCCCTAAGTGCGGGATATTTGTGTATTTTTCCAGTCATGGTATTGTGCCATTTTATTCTCCACAAATATTTCCTGTGGAAGCAGAGACCCTCCCAGGTCAGTAATATCATACATTACTGTACATTACGATTTCGTGAGTCACATCAGCATCACAGATAAACAAAGAGCACTGCAGGAGGTCTACAGGTCCACTATTATTAACTAACTAATGGTTATAACCATAACCATGTTTTTTAAAGACGTGGACCAGTAAGCCAGCGGAAGTCCTCGGTCAGACGACCAAAAGCTCCAGCTGTGGATCATCATATGACTAAGACCCGCGCCAGGAAACACTTGTCCCGTTTCCTGACACAGGGACGATGAACCTGCCATGGCTATCATACATATGTATACTACCTACGAAGTAGTATACATATATATGTGAATCAAAGTATGCATGTCTTTTTACTGTAGCTGTTCGTGAGTGTGAATTATTTATAGTCGAGTGTGAAGCTTTACATATTTTTTTCAAAAAACCCATCATTAAGAAGTATTTAGAGAATAAACCTCTACTCTGGGATAGATTTCTTAATTATTGGAGCCAATAATTCTTGCAACATGAGTGATTGAGTGAGAGTGTGAGAGAGAGAGAGAGAGAGAGAGAGAGAGAGAGAGAGAGAGAGAGAGAGAGAGAGAGAGAGAGAGAGAGAGAGAGAGAGAGAGAGAGAGAGAGAGAGAGAAACTCTGCAAGCAAGACTTTTGCTTTAAATATGCCTTTTTATAGCTCTAGGTAAAGCTATATAGAGCAAAACATCGCTCGCAGATAAGTTTACTCGAGGCCTGGTCACAGACCGGGCCGTGGGGGGCGTCAACCCCTGAAACCCTCTCCAGGTAAACTCCAGGTATGTAGGGTATTTATTTTGCAAGAGTGCCAAATGAGACGGGACGACAGAAATAAAAATAAGCAAGAAATATCCATTTCTACATCATAAACGTTTATTTAGTCGTGGTTTATTTCTTAATTAACTCCTGAGTCACTTGACCTCATCTTCATTAACTCAGAACACATTAACACGGCAAGAAACGATATGGCAATGTTTTAGGAGGAGGAGGAGGAGGAGGAGGAGGAGGAGGAGGAGAAGGAGAAGGAGGAGGAGGAAGAGGAGGAGGAAGTGGAAGAGGAGGAGGAGGAGGAAGTGGGAGAGGAGGAAGAGGATGAGGAGGTGAAAAAACAAGAAAAACTGGAGGAAAACTTCATCCACATCTCGTGGAAATTCTCGCGGTCACGTAAATTGTTGACGACATACAACCAGCAATTTCGCGCTGAGAAATGGCGGACATGCGCGCGAACTAATGGGCTTATATTACTGCGAGCTGTTGGAACAAAAGACTGGGACACGTATTCTCCCTGCTCCCCGAGAGGACCTTCAACCCCTGTCACGGCAGGATGGGACGGTAGGGAGGCTGGGATGTGGGAGGCTGGGATGTGGGAGGCTGGGATGTGGGAGGCTGGGATGTGGGAGGCTGGGATGTGGGAGGCTGGGATGTGGGAGGCTGGGATGTGGGAGGCTGGGATGTGGGAGGCTGGGATGTGGGAGGCTGGGATGTGGGAGGCTGGGATGTGGGAGGCTGGGATGTGGGAGGCTGGGATGTGGGAGGCTGGGATGTGGGAGGCGGGAGGCTGGGAGGCGGGAGGCTGGGATGTGGGAGGCTGGGATGTTGGAGGCTGGGATGTGGGAGGTTGGGATGTGGGAGATGGGAATGTGGGACTGAAGGGAAACAGGCACGAAGGAATGATGACGTGGGACCAACTTCTGATGCTCAGGGATTGTTGACATGGCGCCTCCTACCTTTGTTCAAGAAATTATATTAACATCATGCCTACACCGGCCTCTCCCCTTCTCCACCGTCCCGAGGAGCAGCCTCCATCTCACACTACAGGCGACAGAACTGCAAGAAAAATCCGACTATTTTTTCCTCTTTTAAAGGGCGGGACACCTCCTTCTGGTAGCTTGAAATTGGTCACTGAAACTTACCATTGGGACTTAAAAGATCTTGTGCGTGATTTGCCTTGTCCACCTCACCGGTGCTGTTTGGTCAGGGCTTTGGTGCCACGCTTTTTGGGTACAAATGTGGTGCTACCCACAATAGTGAAGATAAGAAACACTGTAGCATAAGCCTTTATTGGAACAACTTTTCAGTCTGTGTATATTGTAGCTCTATTAACCATTAAAAAGCTCTACATAAAGCAAAATGCTGTCACAGTTATAAGTTGTTCTGGAACGTGTGCCTTTTCTTCGCCACGATTTTTTGTTGTGTTTGTTGACTTCGTGTCCGTGTGTCATGTTCTTGTTTCTACCGTGTTACCGCTTCCTAGAGTCGATATCTTTCACAGTATTTGTGATAGATATAGTACTCTCCACTCCCTACCTCACCCATCCTCCAGATTTATTTGTTATATAGGGTTCCTGGGCTCAATTCCCTGGCACAGAGAAACATGAAGCCAGTGACACCCCAGCTGCACCTGCCCACCTAGCATCAGCAAAAAAAAAAAAAAAAAAAAAAAAAAGGTACCTGCGTGTTAGCCGACTGTTGCTGCTCGCTTTCAAGATTTTTTTTTTTTGTTTTTGATTAAACTACAGTTCTGCTGAAATGTCACATCCTGTGTAAGACAACTACAGACCTGGTGGAATGTCATATCCTGTAGAAAACAACTACCGTTCTACTGGAATGTCCTGTCCAGTGGAAAAAAAACCCTGCAGTTCTCCTGAAATATGTTCAAGTGTTGAGAGTAAAGTATCCATGAATCCAGTGAAGGTAATTAAAAATAAATCAAGTAGCTCCATTTTTGGGAACAAGAGTCCTGTACCGGCATCAAGGCATCCCCCCTTGAAGTGCTGATCTTCAGGAGACACCTATCTGTTCCTTTGCGTGAGTGAGATGTTGTAGCTACTGAAGGTGATGATATCCTCATTACCTTACTGGAGCCTTGCAGCTCAAACTCATTACACAGTGTAACCCATCCTGCGTAATGTAATGTGACAGGGAAACACGCGTAGTAGCTGCTGGTAATGGTAGCTTTGGGTCTGACAATGTAACTATTATGTAGAGAATAGAAACGCACAACACCTTGACTAGAACAATACACAAGTAACCTGCACATAGTTAATGGACCAAATCGGACCGAAACATCGTCATAAGTCTCCTCTGTGCGGATTATCTATGTAACTATTATATAGAATAGGGTGATGGCACACTACGGGTGTACCCAAGTTTGTTACAAAAATAGTTAGCCAGTATGGCAGCAAACACCCCGCCTCCGTCACAACACTAATTAATCTTCCACATCTTTTAATTAAGCAATAGAGCGGGCAGTCCAGGGCACCAGCTGGTTAACTCTTGCCTGGGTTCCTGCCTGGGTTACTGCCCCTGGCTTCCTGCCAGGGCTACTGCCCCTTGCTTGCTGCCTGGGTTACTGCCCCTGGCTTCCTGCCAGGGTTACTGCCCCTTGCTTGCTGTCTGGGTTACTGCCCCTTGCTTGCAACCTGGGTTACTGCCCATTGCTTGCAGCCTGGGTTGCTGCCCCTTGCTTGCTGCCTGGGTTACTGCCCCTTGCTTGCTGTCTGGGTTACTGCCCCTTGCTTGCTTCCTGGGTTACTGCCCCTTGTTTGCTGCCTGGGTAACTGCCCCTTGCTTGCTGCCTGGGTTACTGCCCCTTGCTTGCTGCCTGGGTTACTGCCCCTTGCTTGCTGCCTGGGTTACTGCCCCTTGCTTGCAGCCTGGGTTACTGCTCCTTGCTTACTGTTTGGGTTACTGTCCCTTGCTTGCTGCCTGGGTTACTGCCCCTTGCTTGCTGCCTGGATTACTGCCCCTTGCTTGCTGCCTGGGTTACTGCCCCTTGCTTGCTGTCTGGGTTACTGCCCCTTGCTTGCTGCCTGGGTTACTGCCCCTTGCTTGCAGCCTGGGTTACTGCTCCTTGCTTGCTGCCTGGGTTACTGCCCCTTGCTTGCTGCCTGGGTTACTGCCCCTTGCTTGCTGCCTGGGTTACTGCCCCTTGCTTGCTGCCTGGGTTACTGCCCCTTGCTTGCTGCCTGGGTTACTGCCCCTTGCTTGCTGCCTGGGTTACTGCCCCTGGCTTCCTGCCAGGGTTACTGCCCCTTGCTTGCTGTCTGGGTTACTGCCCCTTGCTTGCAACCTGGGTTACTGCCCATTGCTTGCAGCCTGGGTTGCTGCCCCTTGCTTGCTGCCTGGGTTACTGCCCCTTGCTTGCTGTCTGGGTTACTGCCCCTTGCTTGCTGCCTGGGTTACTGCCCCTTGTTTGCTGCCTGGGTAACTGCCCCTTGCTTGCTGCCTGGGTTACTGCCCCTTGCTTGCTGCCTGGGTTACTGCCCCTTGCTTGCTGCCTGGGTTACTGCCCCTTGCTTGCAGCCTGGGTTACTGCTCCTTGCTTACTGTTTGGGTTACTGTCCCTTGCTTGCTGCCTGGGTTACTGCCCCTTGCTTGCTGCCTGGATTACTGCCCCTTGCTTGCTGCCTGGGTTACTGCCCCTTGCTTGCTGTCTGGGTTACTGCCCCTTGCTTGCTGCCTGGGTTACTGCCCCTTGCTTGCTGCCTGGGTTACTGCCCCTTGCTTGCTGCCTGGGTTACTGCCCCTTGCTTGCTGCCTGGGTTACTGCCCCTTGCTTGCTGCCTGGGTTACTGCCCCTTGCTTGCTGCCTGGGTTACTGCCCCTTGCTTGCTGCCTGGATTACTGCCCCTTGCTTGCAGCCTGGGTTACTGCCCCTTGCTTGCTGCCTGGATTACTGCCCCTTGCTTGCAGCCTGGGTTACTGCCCTTGCTTCAAGCCTGGGTTACTGCCCCTTGCTTGCAGCCTGGGTTACTGCCCCTTGCTTGCTGCCTGGGTTACTGCCCCTTGCTTGCTGCCTGGGTTACTGCCCCTTGCTTGCAGCCTGGGTTACTGCCCCTTGCTTGCAGCCTGGGTTACTGCCCCTTGCTTGCAGCCTGGGTTACTGCCCCTTGCTTGCAGCCTGGGTTACTGCCCCTTGCTTGCAGCCTGGGTTACTGCCCCTTGCTTGCAGCCTGGGTTACTGCCCCTTGCTTGCAGCCTGGGTTACTGCCCCTTGCTTGCAGCCTGGGTTACTGCCCCTTGCTTGCAGCCTGGGTTACTGCCCCTTGCTTGCAGCCTGGGTTACTGCCCTTGCTTGCAGCCTGGGTTACTGCTCCTTGCTTGAAGCCTGGGTTACTGCCCCTTGCTTGCAGCCTGGGTTACTGCCCCTTGCTTGCAGCCTGGGTTACTGCCCCTTGCTTGCAGCCTGGGTTACTGCCCCTTGCTTGCAGCCTGGGTTACTGCCCCTTGCTTGCAGCCTGGGTTACTGCCCCTTGCTTGCAGCCTGGGTTACTGCCCCTTGCTTGCAGCCTGGGTTACTGCCCCTTGCTTGCAGCCTGGGTTACTGCCCCTTGCTTGCAGCCTGGGTTACTGCCCCTTGCTTGCAGCCTGGGTTACTGCCCCTTGCTTGCAGCCTGGGTTACTGCCCCTTGCTTGCAGCCTGGGTTACTGCCCCTTGCTTGCAGCCTGGGTTACTGCCCCTTGCTTGCAGCCTGGGTTACTGCCCCTTGCTTGCTGCCTGGGTTACTGCCCCTTGCTTGCTGCCTGGGTTACTGCCCCTTTGCTTGCTGCCTGGGTTACTGCCCCTTGCTTGCAGCCTGGGTTACTGCCCCTTGCTTACTGCCTGGGTTACTGCCCCTTGCTTGCTGCCTGGGTTACTGCCCCTTGCTTGCTGCCTGGGTTACTGCCCCTTGCTTGCTGCCTGGGTTACTGCCCCTTGTTTGCAGCCTGGATTACTGCCCCTTGCTTGCAGCCTGGGTTACTGCCCCTTGCTTGCTGCCTGGGTTACTGCCCCTTGCTTGCTGCCTGGGTTACTGCCCCTTGCTTGCTGCCTGGGTTACTGCCCCTTGCTTGCTGTCTGGGTTACTGCACCTTGCTTGCTGCCTGGGTTACTGCCCCTTGATTGCTGTCTGGGTTACTGCCCCTTGCTTGCTGCCTGGGTTACTGCCCCTTGATTGCTGTCTGGGTTACTGCCCCTTGCTTGCTGTCTGGGTTACTGCACCTTGCTTGCTGCCTGGGTTACTGCCCCTTGCTTGCTGTCTGGGTTACTGCCCCTTGCTTGCTGTCTGGGTTACTGCCCCTTGCTTGCTGTCTGGGTTACTGCCCCTTGCTTGCTGTCTGGGTTACTGCCCCTTGCTTGCTGTCTGGGTTACTGCCCCTTGCTTGCTGTCTGGGTTACTGCCCCTTGCTTGCTGTCTGGGTTACTGCCCCTTGCTTGCTGTCTGGGTTACTGCCCCTTGCTTCCTCCTCAACAGACAAATTATGTTTCTTTTAACTTTATTTTGCTTCCCTCTGTCCTCCACACTTCCCCTCCCCCCATCTCCTCCCCTCCCTCACCGACTCCTTTCCTCCCATTCCCCACACAATCCTCCTTGCCACCTCCCATAACTCAACATCTCCACCATTTTTCGCCTCCTCCCACTCCTTCATGTCTCTTCTACTCCCCACGTCCCTCCTCCACTCCCCACGTCCCTCCTCCTCCACTCCCCACGTCCCTCCTCTCCAAAGCGTCATCTCTCCGCCTCGCCCTAAAGCAATTAATATATTTTTAAAATTCTTATACAGGATTGGTTACTCTGTACGTAAAAGAAATGTTGTTTTCCTATTTTTTTAAAGAGGGAATTTTAAAGCAAGTCTGTACAGCTGAATAAAAGGCAACATATATAAGCTAGCATTCTGTGCTAGAGATTTCTGAAGACCTTTGGCTTCATGAGAGTATTATAAGAGCAAGGAAATAGGATTTTATAAAGCCTTTTCTGTGCAACAAAGGTTCATATTATATATATATATATATATATATATATATATATATATATATATATATATATATATATATATATATATATATATATGTCGTGCCGAATAGGCAGAACTTGCGATCTTGGCTTAAATAGCAACGCTCATCTTGCCATATAGGACAAGTGAAAATTTGTGTATGCAATAATTTCGCTAAAATCATTCTGAACCTAAGGAAAAAAATATATTTCACTGTGTTTGTTTAGTATTAAATTATTGTAAACAAATCTAAAATATATTTAGTTGGGTTAGGCTAAAATAAATTGTTCTTGTTATAATAAGGTTAGGTAAGTTTTCTAAGATTCTTTTGGAGCAAAATTAAAAACTTTTACATTAACATTAATGAAAAAAATATACCTTTAAACGTATAAGAGAAAATTTTAGAAAGGACTTAATTTTAAATGAGTTCTTGCTAATTGACCAGTTTTACATATTCGGCACGACATATATATATATATATATATATATATATATATATATATATATATATATATATATATATATATATATATATACAGACATACATACATACATACATACATACATACATACAAGGAATTCGCGAGAGCAGGCGAAATATGCACAAGCTGTAAGCCTTCTCCCTGAAAGCTGGCTGCCTTGGATCAAACGTGTAGCGCAAGCTACACGCCAAGGTATTGTCCAGTGTGGGTAGATTGGTAAAGCACTGCGTACCTTGTCCTAAGGTTCGTAGGTTCGAGTCTCCTTCAGCCAGAGATCAGTGTTTATATATATATATATATATATATATATATATATATATATATATATATATATATATATATATATATATATATATATGCGCTAAATTACCACTGTGAAAGAATAGTGCAATTCCAAGCGCTTTCGTGACTTCTCACATTTTCAAGGAACTATGGGGCAGTGTGTACACTGGTGTGGCAGTGTGTACACTGGTGATGTGGCAGTGTGTACACTGGTGATGTGGCAGTGTGTACACTGGTGATGTGGCAGTGTGTACACTGGTGATGTGGCAGTGTGTACACTGATGATGTGGCAGTGTGTACACTGGTGTAGCAGTGTGTACACAAGTGGTGTAGCAGTGTGTACACAAGTGGTGTAGCAGTGTGTACACAGGTGGTGTGGCAGTGTGTAAACTGGTGATGTTTCAGTGTGTACACTGATGATGTGGCAGTGTGTACACTGATGTAGCAGTGTGTACACTGATGTAGCAGTGTGTACACTGGTGATGTGGCAGTGTGTACACAGGTGGTGTAGCAGTGTGTACACAGGTGGTGTAGCAGTGTACACAGGTGGTGTAGCAGTGTACACAGGTGGTGTAGCAGTGTACACAGGTGGTGTGGCAAACTTGCAAGCTTCAACAACACTGGCATTAATAAAGTTGCAACTCCTGCCGAGTCCACTGGATTGTGATAGTCACTACAAATTTAATCTTCAACTTTTATAAGATGAAAAATTATAAGTTTATTTTTCTTGCCATGAACTTTCATTACTCATTCCCTTTCTTCTTTTTCTTTCCTTTGTGTTAATTTTCACTCGTCATCGATAAGCTTCAGACTAACTCAAGCAAACTCAGTCTAACAACCTTTTAACAAAGGCTCTCAGTGTAGAACTCTCCCCTGTATACTTTTATTTTTAATACAGATTTCATTTAGACAACATGAAAGAAATTCCTCTGCTGTATTCCCCTCAAAAAAAAAAAAGGAGAAAAAAGCCTTTTAAAAGTAAGATGAAAAAAATGTCGTGATAACGCCTGGCGATAAGAACGAATGGCTGGCAATGCCTGGAATGGGAAGGACAAATTATTTCGTTCTTCTTTCGTGTCTCCGTCCGATCACGCTCAGCTGACAGGCGACGTATTGTGCATAAATTTCAGAAGGGGAAAGTCTGGGAAAACTCTGGTGAGGTAATTAATTCGGCAGGTTGAAAGTTAAAGGTGCGGTACCGCCTCAAAAAGCACAAGACTTAGAAAACAGAGTGGCGCCTTGTTTAATTAATACTGGGCACCACGTCCTCCCCTCCTACAGCAGCGCCATCTATCATGAACAGTAGATGTGGAGGATGTTGGCAGAGATTTATGGGCGAGGTGGGCATCTTGTGGGTGTTTTATGAAGGAAGGGAGAGAGAGAGAGAGAGAGAGAGAGAGAGAGAGAGAGAGAGAGAGAGATTAATAGGAAGAGAGACAGGGAGAGAGGAATAAAACAAGAGAAATAGAGAGATGAAGGGAGGGGATAGAGTACATGACAAAGGCATAACAGGAACCCTACACTTTCAGCCCACTGTTTACCTTTCCCAGTTACCATCCTGGACAGATTTGGAGGAGTCTAGTTCAGGAATTGTTTCTACGTGCACACAGACTGTGCTCTCTGCATCAGCACGGCGCAATATAAACGATTTGGTTATCTAGATTACCTTATACACAGTCGTCATCAGTATGACCCGAAACAGTATTACCCGAATAAAAAATTGTTAACATTGTACCACTAATATATAAACAAGCATTAAAAATGTAAACCATACTCTCCCCCCCTAAGGAAAAAGTTCTCAATACAATATGCAAGAAAGAGTGAAAAATTTAACCATTACAATAGCTAAACGTAAGAGATCTGTTAGGAATGTCCCAGACAGCACAACAGAATTGTAAAATGTTTATAGTCATAACCACAATAATAACCTTGGAAATTATTCCACTATTTTCTAAAGAAACTGTGTGGATGAATAAATAATTTAGTCTACAATGACCCAAGCGAGAAAAGATTCACTTTAACTGAGACAAAGTTTCGCCCCGTGTAGAGCTTTAACATGGATAGATAAGACTTTTTTACATAGTTAAATGTTATCCAAATAAAAGCTTGTTTTGAAGCGAGTGTCTTCTTTCACTGATGTTGGCAGCACGCTGTTTACACCCATCACGACCCAAACTTATCTCACACAGGAAGAGGATGTAGTCATTAGTTTAGCCCTGAACTCACTTTTTTCGTGTCCCAACCTTACGTCCTGTGACCTGAGTCTTTATACAAAGCTTCAACTAGTTTAATTCAGGTTGATAACTTTGTTATGCACGCCATACCCATCGTGTGGGCGGCAGTTAAAGGATTACAGTCACATAATGGGTCCAGGGACTGGGCCCCAGTGTTTGCATTTGTTACGAAATTTATTGACTTACGAACAGCAGTAATGAGTTTACAAACATTAATTCAGTCACAAAATATTACAATGTAGTTATATGCGGTTACGAAGTATTTACAATACCCAATATTTAGCAAGAATAACAGAATTTCAGCACGTTAAGTTGGTTATAAGTTATTTAAGATAGACGGTCAGGGAATTTATTTTTTTTCCAGAATGGCTCGTAATATGCCCCCGTGGATAACATAGTTTGGCATTTCTTGAAAATTTGTGAGTTGTCTTTGGCTTTGTGCATTTTGTCGCATTCCAGCCCATAATAAGGCAGTGACAATAGTTCCTCTGGTTAGGTGAACATCAGCTGGCGGTACAAACTTCCATAGGTATACCAGGTAGGTACCTGTAGAATATGTTAAGTAAAAGGACACAGGTGTAACTAATGTGACATTTTATTGTGGTAACGTTTCGCTCTCCAGGAGCTTGATAAAGCTTGATAAAGCTCCTGGAGAGCGAAACGTTACCACAATAAAATGCCACATTAATTGCACTTGTGTCCTTTTACTTAACATACTGTCGGTAATTCTGCCAACATTAACACAACCTGTAAAACAGTCGAAGCAGCGCACTAGTTGACTCCTTGTTACATGACAGAATGACAGTATATAGATTGATAGGTGCCGGTCTCCATCTGTATTAAGTCGAAGAAGTTCAGTTGAACTTCTTTTCGCATGTCATCAAACTACTAGCTATCAGCCAAAGTTGTATTCCACTTTATCCTTGAAATTATAGGTCGGTACCAGTTCATCAGCGCTGTCATGCATTTGAGGACCAATGTGAGGAGAAATCCACAAAAGGAGAACTCTGACGTCCCTGTTTACAATTCTTCTTTACCCGTATCTGGCTTCCGACACAAGTAGGTCACAAATGACACTCATGGAACTAAGAGTGACAATGGATGACAGTGGGTCACTTACAAAGAAGGTGTCAACTTGAGATACGTAGACACGTTTTAAGGTCATAAGAAACAACTCAGTTTGAAGGACTGAAGCCTAGTTATTAACACTCGCTTCAGTTTCTACTGAAAGTGGAGTGGATGGAGAGGTCATCGTCTCTGTACATCCTGTTGTTGTTTGCTGAAAAGGGCTTCGGTTTTGAAGACGGAATATATACTGATCAATTGAACTGCAAAATCTGAGCCCATATTTATTAATTATTCATGATGCCTCAACTAATACAAGTATAAACATTATTTTCATTAAATAATAATAATAATAATAATAATAATAATAATAATAATAATAATAATAATAATAATAATAAACAAATAATAACAACAATAACAATAATAAAAAAAAATTATTGAACCGTCCCTTTTCCTCTCTAGAGGTGAGAAACTGGAAAATCATAAGGATGAGCTCAAACATTCCCTGGAGTTACCTTTCCAGTTATGGTCTTCCTTTTGTGAGATGCCATAAAGTTTCTTACGACACCACAGTAAAGCAAACACTGCTTTACCATATCTAATAGAGATGTATTTCAAAACAGTATGAACAAATAGGGAAGGGCCTCTTCTTTGACCAAATACAGAGGGCCTCTTCTCTGACCAACAGAAGAGAAGGTTCGTTCTTTGACCAACAGAAAAGATGATGATGATAGTAATAATAATAATAATAATAATAATAATAATAATAATACTATCTTTATTTCTACATGTACAAGGTATACAGGCCTAGCTGACATCAATGACATACTAATATATAAAAAGTCCCTTGTTATTCAGAGCATTTCGGGCAAATTAGGCCAATTTTGTCCCAGGATGCGACCCACAGCAGTCGATTAACACCCAGGTACCCATTTTACTGATGGGTGAACAGGGACAGCAGGTGTGTTATGGAAACACGTCCTAATGTTTTCCAGCCATACCTGGGAATCGATCCACGGACCTCAGCGAGTGTGTGTGTGTGTGTGTGTGTGTGTGTGTGTGTGTGTGTGTGTGTGTGTGTTACGGATCGAGGGAGAACAAGAGATGGTTCGCTCTCTGACCAACAGAAGAGATGGCTCGTTCTCTGACCAACAGAAGAGATGGCTCGTTCTCTGACCATAAGAAGAGATGACTCGTTCTCTGACCAACAGAAGGGGGGGGGCGTTCTTTAACAGATGCAGACAAAAAGCAGAGGGATAAAATCAGAAAGAGAAATTTAATGCTCTTCACTACACACATTCAGCGCACTTATCCACCCTCCCACCCACTTAACCACCCACTCACTCACTCACCCTCCCACCCACCCACCAACCCACCCACCAACCCACCCACTCACCCACCCACCAACCCACTCAATTATCACGCCGCTAACATCCCGGTGATGTTTATATGCTCGTATATTCTCAATATTTAGACTTATCATCCGCACCTCTCACACTTTAAGGTAGCTATCTCCTTGTGGTTGTTTTATGTCTGTATTAATAACTCGCTCAGGAGAGGTTAATATACCCACCTTCTTTTACAACGCTAAATATTAATTTCTATTATTTTTATTTTCAAAGGTGAGCGCTAAAATTGGTCCACTGGCCCAGTGTATGAAGCCAATGTGGAATGGAATGGTATTAAGTAAGAACCCCAATGGAAATTAGTCACTCTGGCTTTTTGGGTTATTCTAGGTTCTCTACCCATATTCTGCTATGTATGATAATTTATGTAACTGTATTTGTGTGTACCTGAATAAACTGACCGGGGTTGAAAATCCACTAAAAAGCAAGCCTGATGTAGTAGCTTCCTCAGCACCCAGCCATTCACTACTCAGGAACCCTGACATGTCCCGTGAGCCAACTCCACGCCCTAGTGCCAGTGGGAGTTTGAAGTGACTCACATGTTCCAAATATCGTTCCTTCCACCACCTGACTGACTACTAGTGAGGTGGCTCCTCTTAACACATCATTACTCTTTTGCTCACGCTTATCTGGCTCTTCCATGGAGCTTCAGCCTCATCTTAGACACAGCTTCGTGCGGAATAATGTGAAGCCTTACAAGTCACTCAGCTCATCCGCATACAAACTTAACCACTCACGTAATCTCACTCACCTACTCATTTATCCAACTATCCACCCACAACCTCGCCCACGCTCTCATCTACTCACCACACAACTCACTCACTAACATTTATCCACGCTCAACTAGAACCTAGCTCACATTCACAAAGTCGCAGACCTACTTACCTCATCCACTTACTCAACTCACCTATGTTCCCCAGTTCTTTCATTGCTTAAATATTCACCCAGCCACTAAATCTTCCACCACTCATCTTCCACTAATTCCAGAGCTCATTCACTTGTTCATAACCATACGTTGATTGATATTGAAATAATACATTATATATTACTAAAATAATTTTTTTAATGACACTACCTGGAAGTGAAAGAGTTCATAGTGTATATGACTGACCATCGACTGCCAGTCAGCAATGCTACAGCAGAAACTGCAACAAGTTAGCGTAGCTTTGTGGATACAGAAGCAGGAGTACAGGAAACAGTGTTCTGGCGTACAGGAGACTTCTGGAGTACAGGAGACAGTGTTCTGGAGTACAGGAGACAGTGTTCTGGAGCACAGGAGACAGTGTTCTAGAGTACAGGAGACAGTGTTCTAGAGTACAGGAGACAGTGTTCTAGAGTACAGGAGAAAGTAATATGCTGTCATACTGAAGTTCAAAGGAGAAAATACTGGTTTATTATAACATATAAATATCGATACAAAAATAAAACATTAATATTACGCATTGTAAAAATAATGAAGAATGATGAGAATGCAGAATATTACGACTGACAGCACGGTGCTGGTCACATATATACCGTACTAATAAAACTACAGACGTTCTGTGAGACTGTTATAATAAAAGAGATGAATATATATCCTCATGGGGGTAAAAAACTTGGTTCGCGTAGTTGATTAATGGGAGAAGCTGGCTCTTACAGCGAGCTTGTAAGCAGAGAAGATCAAGCCGAGGTTAACATATCAACATGTATGTGTAGCAGATTAACCTCTGTCAGTTTTCACTCGCTATGCTGCTTACTTAAAAGGGCTGTATCTTCATTATTATTATTATTATTATTGTTATTATTATTATTTGCCATTTTAAATCCGTATGGGTTATTCAAAACAAGGATTGGTGGAGGCTCGATCCTCAGGTTGAAAAGATCGATAGAGTCAAGGTGCCTAATTACACTCATCTAGTTAACACGATCCATTTCCTCCCTCCTTTCTTTCTTCCCTCCCTCTCTCTCCCTTTCTCTCTCCCTTTCTATCTCCCTTTCTCTCTCCCTTTCTCTCTCTCCCTTCTCTCCCTTCTCTCCCTTCTCTCCCTTCTCTCCCTTCTCTCCCTTCTCTCCCTTCTCTCTCTCTCTCTCTCTCTCTCTCTCTCTCTCTCTCTAGGACAAGGAAGTCGCTGAAGTCATATACGGAAAAGTTAAAGACGTCTGAGGAGAGTTAGGAACTTAGCTGAGCTGCAGGAAATAATTGACTTTGGTCATACTTGAAGTGAACAGTTTTCCCTTGGTGAGGTAAACACAGCCGCCTAGGCTGGTAACACAGCCGCCCAGGCTGGTAACACAGCCGCCCAGGCTGGTAACAGCCGCCCAGGCTGGTAACATAGCCGCCCAGGCTGGTAACATAGCCTCCCAGGCTGGTAACACAGCCTCCCAGGCTGGTAACACAGCCTCCCAGGCTGGTAACAGCCTCCCAGGCTGGTAACACAGCCTCCCAGGCTGGTAACACAGCCTCCCAGGCTGGTAACAGCCGCCCAGGCTGGTAACAGCCGCCCAGGCTGGTAACACAGCCGCCCAGGCTGGTAACACAGCCGCCCAGGCTGGTAACACAGCCGCCCAGGCTGGTAACACAGCCGTCCAGGCTGGTAACACAGCCGCCCAGGCTGGTAACACAGCCGTCCAGGCTGGTAATACAGCCGCCCAGGCTGGTAATACAGCCGTTCAGGCTGGTAACACAGCCGCCCAGGCTGTTACCAGAGAGAGAGAGGAAAAATAGGAGAAAAAGCGACCTCATTATGACCTCACTCATCATTCACACCATAATGACCTCACTCATCATTCACACCATAATGACCTCACTCATCATTCACACCATAATGACCTCACTCATCATTCACACCATAATGACCTCACTCATCATTCACACCATAATGACCTCACTCATCATTCGCACTATAATGACCTCACTCATCATTCGCACTATAATGACCTCACTCATCATTCACACCATAATGACCTCACTCATCACTCACACCATAATGACCTCACTCATCACTCACACCATAATGACCTCACTCATCACTCACACCATAATGACCTCACTCATCACACTATAATGACCTCATTCATCATGCCATAAGCAGACTCAGGATCACAGTCGTGAGCAGGTGACAAGTCAGGATATTTCATGTTAAATGTTTTCTTATGAATCTTTGCCTCTCTGTCTCTGTCTGTCTCTGTCTGTCTCTGTCTGTGTGTCTGTCTGTCTCTACCAACTCACAATGATACGCAGGTCCAGCTACTCACACTGTCAACATGTAAAGCAAACCAGCAGTAAAGTATGTTGGTGAGTGATTAGATGCTCACGAAGGTAATTCTGGTCAGGTACAGAGGATGAAAATAAATGTTATAAAATGCCGACACAATGGAAACTAACACATATGCAGTTTAATGTGATCCTTTATTGACAACGTTTCGCCCACACAGTGGGCTTTTTCAAGTCACACACAGATCTGTGTGTGACTTGAAAAAGCACACTGTGTGGGCGAAACGTTGTCAATAAAGGATCACATTAAGCTGCATATGTGTTTATGTTTCCTTCAGGTACAGATGGCTGAAGAGAACGAATCAGATGTTACAGCAAGAGATAAACGAAAGCTGCTTAATAAAGGTATGACACACTAATGTAAATGACATTGTTTACAAGTGCTGCGAAATGAAAGAGAGAATATCGGAACTGGAGCTAGGTGTAATAGCCATAGATGAAACTAAATTCACTGACCTTATAATAAAATATATTTCATTGAGAGAGGAACTGGAAATACTTGAAGATAAATGGAGTCTTGAAGTCACTACAATCTCTAAAGTATACGTTACATTTTAAATACTTCTGTTGAGTTCCGAGAGCTTGTTTACTCCCAGAGCCTCGTCTGGTGCTTGCCTGGTCAACTAGGCTGTTGTTGCTGGTGGCCCGCTGACTTCGAGAGGCTATATATTGGGGGACTATAGAAAAAAAGAGGGTTTAAGATAATAATACCAGTCATGTAGAATTGACTGAACCGTAAGTAAATGAAGCAGCAACATCGGCTTTGGTCTTCACTACAAGCCCAACAGAAAATACATTAATATGACAAACCATTCACACCCAGTAACAACATAGTTTAATTCTTCGACTACCTCGTGGAGGTGAAGATGGAGAGAGGAAAGGGGAAGAGGATGGCAGACAGGAAGAAAAACCAGAATACAGTAGAGGTAAATGCAAAGAACTTAAAGGTTTCCTGGATACAGTATAGCGGCTGAGAAGAATTGAGACTATGACAGCGTCCACTGTGATGGAGAAACTGGTCAAGGTTGGTAAGGAAGCCACGAACAAATTACTACTTGTAATAAAGATATATTATACTAAACAGGAAACTCAGAGTTGTCAGCTTACTCTTCATGGAGATGAAAAACTTACAGAACAAGGAATACAAGAGGATGGAACGATTATGTAAGAATAAAAAGGAAAGCCTCTCTCACCAAAAAAATGAGAAAGGGACAGTGGAGATACAGGGAAGAGGAAAAGAAAGGAGGGGAGCAGCAGACAGTAGCGGAAATTAACAAGAAGGAAACTAAAGTGCTCTTAAGGAAATTAGATGCAACAAAAACAATGAAACAAGGCAGTGGGGAAATTAACCTCATTCAACAGAAAAAAAACTCGGAAGAGTTGTGACCCCATAGGAAGGCTGTATAATATAGGAGTACAATACATCAAACATAATCAATGGAAGCATATGTTTACCCTTTAACTTTGCTGACATTTGCGAAGAACCTAAATCCTGTTTTATGGAAATCTTAACAAGGAATAAATTACACACGACTACATCAGGCCCAACTTTAAATACCGGACACCAACATGAATTCCACACCTGATCACTCGCCATATAAAACCCGCGAAGATCCAAAACCTCCCGACGAGACTGATGCTGGAGCTGAGGTGGTTGACTACGTGGAGATATGCAAGAACTTCAACCTAAAATAGAAACTAAGATATGAGGGCCAGGCAATACAACCATGTCATACATAATACAATTACTGGTGAGATCAGAGAGACTGAGAGAAACTTTCTGTTTGAGATGCGAAAAACAGGAGTTAAAGAGGTGCCTGAAGCGCGGCTGAGCTACAGGAATGTTAGTGTGAGGAGCTACAGGAACGTTAGTGAGATGAGCTGCAGGAACGTTAGTGAGATGAGCTGCAGGAACGTTAGTGAGATGAGCTGCAGGAACGTTAGTGAGATCGAGCTACGGGAACGTTAGTGAGATCGAGCTACGGGAACAGGGTAGAAAGTGGACGAGGCAGGGGCAAACACCCTTCATAGTTTTACACTTAGATATGATAAAGACTTAAGATCAGAGATCAGTAAAGCCGGTCGTAAATAGTTAAGACAGGTGAAACCAAAAGCTGTGACTTGACCTCTGTAACCCTAACTAGACGAATACACACGGAGACGACGCCTGATTAAGTACATTCAGAAGCTCCCGACGGTTCAAGGAGTTCGTACTAGATTTATTCTAGGCTTGAAGGAATAGGTTACGAGGAGAGACTATGGGAACTAAATCTAATGTCCTTGGATGAAACGCAACGCAGGGAAGAGTCAGGAGGTGAGAATCGACCCTGCTAACGCAACTAGGAGAGTGTACACACACACACGACGCTAGGAAGGGATAAGATAAATCTCCCAAACAAACAAGCTGGACAAGAGAAAATCACGGCCAAGGATCACATCGGAAACTCCACTGGAACTCGCCTGTACCCATGAAATGTCTCACCTCAAGCGACGAATCACGTTTGGTAAACCCTGCCTTGTTTTCGTCACCCAAGCACGCTCGTGCAGTCAACTTTAACAATTCCTATTTTTTTCAGAGATAAAGTGGGTGGCAGCTGGAGTTTGCGAGGCGGTCTTGACAAATAGGCCACTGCTCGTTAGTTCAGTAATTCCAGGCTGTAATGACCTGATTGCTTGTATTTATGCGTCATACTGATTCTTATATTATTTTTCATCCTTGCAGTTGCGTGGAATCCTTATCGCTTCACTGGAGATATAAAAAATATCGCTCGGTAATGTTTTCTCCTACAAAAGCTATTTATTTTTTTATGGTTTCATATATAGTATTATTTAATAACTTTTCCTTTTTAATTGATACCGGTGCATAAATTAATGAATATATACTTAATCGCAAACGTTTATATATATCTTTCTTTTTCTTTCAACGCGCCGATCATATCCCACCGAGGCAGGGCGGCCCAAAAAGAAAAACAAAAGTTTTTCTTTTAAACTTTAGTAATGTATACAGGAGAAGGGGTTACTGGCCCCTTGCTCCCGGCATTTTAGTTGCCTCTTACGACACGCATGGCTTACGAAGGAAGAATTCTGTTCCACTTCCCCATATAAATTCCGAATCTTCAACATAATAAAATCTTGGCTGAATAGAATCCGTCCTCAGATTCACGAGTTAGTTTTTGCTGATATTAAGTAAGAATTTCATCATACATGTACAAGTTGATAAGTCAAATAAAAGAAACATACGGGTCTTGCATCCAGATATATGTACTTGTAATACGTATTGCATTATAAGTGAGATTTTTCAACATACTGTCTGCTGTTCCATTGGTCGTACTTACTCACCAGAACAGTTATCATATTTTTACAATATTCCAACCAACCAAACCTGACCTAAATTACGATTGTGAGGGAGCCACAAATTAAAAAAAAATGCTAATGGGTTTACTGTGATGTTGTAAGTGCATGTGCGACTTACGTCTTGTAGTAACTTAGTGTGTTGCGGTTTGACTTATATTTTGCAATCCTACATACCTGAAGGTAATTTCGGGGGGTGAGGGGGCAACGTCCCTTACAGCCCGGTCCAAAATCAGACATTTTGGTGGATAAAAGCCTGATCAACCAAACTTATTTCTGGCCTCAAGCAGTGCAATACAAGAACCACAACCCGGTTGGTCATGAACTGATTTGAGGAGCTTGTCAAATTCCACTTTCAAATAAGTAGAATAACTAACATAATAATCGAAGTACACACTAGAATATACTTGGAGGGTATTTCGGGGGTCAACGCCCCCGAGGCCCGGTCCGCGACCAGGCCTCAATCAAAGAACTGGTGGGGATCGAGTCCATGGCAAGCGAGTCCAAAAACTCACAGGCCAGTGTGTTACCCACTGGCCTGTCAGCTTTAGGATTCACCTGCCATACGTTCAAACCCCACCCGTTCTGTGATTTGTTTGTAACTGCGCTATTACGTTAAATGAAACACAGACTGATCGTGTAGGATCTATTTGTAACATCTTTCTGTTAGATGTTTCAAGTTATGCTCTTATGTTGTCCTGATGTTTCGTTCACACGTTCTTATTAATTGATTTTTTTTCGTATATTTTTGGCTTTGATGGTCGTGTTTTGAACATTTTGGATTTGTATGTTGTTGCTCGTAGTCACTGTTCGTCACTGCAGCAGTCACCGCAGCAGTCACTGCTCGTAGTCACCGCAGCAGTCACTGCTCGTAGTCACCGCAGCAGTCACCGCAGCAGTCACTGCTCGTAGTCACCGCAGCAGTCACCGCAGCAGTCACCGCAGCAGTCACCGCAGCAGTCACTGCTCGTAGTCACCGCAGCAGTCACTGCTCGTAGTCACTGCAGCAGTCACTGCTCGTAGTCACCGCAGCAGTCACTGCTCGTAGTCACCGCAGCAGTCACTGCTCGTAGTCACCGCAGCAGTAACTGCTCGTAGTCACCGTAGCCGTCACTGCAGCAGTCACTGCTCGTAGTCACCGCAGCAGTCACTGCTCGTAGTCACCGCAGCAGTAACTGCCATCGTAACTTGTATCACAAGCCACCACCACCTTCCTTCACTCCGCCGCCACGCACCATGATTTTTCTTACCAATTAACCGTTATTAACCATTCTCCCCACCCGCCCTCTCCCGCTCCCCCGCGAGGTAAGTTTGCTATGGTGGAGTGTGTTAGCGTGTTGACTTAATTAAGCGAGCTGCTGCACCCCCGTGTTATCTAAGTCAACCATGTTGAGCCTCATTCATCGCAAGAATCAAAAGAATGCTGCCTAGTGAATAGTTTGTACACTTCCAAGGCTGCCGGTGAAGAGCCCGAACTCAGAGAGTGAGAGAGAGTGAGATAGAGAGAGAGAGACCGGGGGGAGGGGAAGGGTGGCAGGCAATGTTGTGTAAACCTGGTTGAAGAGGCACTGATGGTAGTGCTCTGTTTACGGAATCCTCATTCACCTCTTCCTCTCTCCCTTTCTCTCCCTCTCTCTCCCTCCCTCCCTCTCTCTCTATCTCTCTCTCTCTCTGCTACAAAACTCTTTCACAGTGGGTGACCCCTCAAGGAAGGTTCCTTGACGTTGGTGAGGGGCTCTTGATTTAGGGAATTGGATCTGTGCTCCAGTTCCCCGAATTAAGCCTGAATGCCTTCCACATCCCCCCCCCCAGGCGCTGCATAATCCTCCGGGTTTAGCGCGTCCCCTTGATTATAATAATAATAATAATCACAGTGGGTGATGCTTTAGGTCAGTTTTACACTGACATTTGAATAAAACAAATATGAGACCAATGCAACACGTCAGTAATGAATTATTTTATAAGAGACCAACTTTAAAGTCCCAACGTACAGCTTCAGTAATATCTAAACTAAGCACCCATGTACCACTCATGTACCACCCAGGTATCACCTACGTACTACCTAGGTATCACTCAGGTACCACCCAAGTACCACTCAGGTACCACCCAGGTACCACTCAGGTACCACCCAGGTACCACTCCTTATAGCTATGATCGCCAAACCTTGTGAACCCAAACATACAATAAATGGGCTTGAGAATTTTTGCTCTGTTAAAGTAGATAAACTCCATCTCCACTAACAAAGGTGTCGGTTTATGTACATCGAAAAGTGTACATTTCTCGATGTATATGTTCGTAGTTTATTCAACTATTCTTTATGTTACTGGTGAATTGCATCTTAATGACCCAGACGCAATTTATAAGCCATTAACTTCAACTGTGTTGGTTGTTTTAATACAATCATCTAATGAATATAAGAACATAAGAAAGAAAGAGCACTGCTGCAGGCCTACTGGCTCAAACTAGAATAGTTCTTTATAACACATTAATTTATCTCACCTGAAGGAGGACATAACGAAATATGTATCTGCCTCTGCGTGATCTGAGAAAGGTGTCTTCGTATCCCACAAGCCCAGTCTCTTCTGCCTCAATGCACGCTAAAGAAATAGTACAGAGTGCGGCAGCAATTTTTAATGCAGTTCATTATTATTATTATTGAAATGATTTGAAAGACATCAGAAGAATCACTCACTTGTAATGATACGGAAAGTAAACTCTCTATAACGTTTATAAAAATGAGAAATTGGCATCAACACATCACAAAAACCAATGCGAAGAATCCTCTAGGTAAGATACACCAGCTTTAAAAGCATAAAGACGATGAAGGACCAGTACCCCAAAATGCCGAAGCCGTTCGGAGGTTGCAGTTTGAAGCTCACGACGTTGAAGGTTTGAAGTCGATCGGATGAAGCATTCCTAAGATATCGCCTGAAAACCAGTATTTCAATTCTCCCAGTTCCATACATTATTGGCCAGCTGAGCGAGAGGTGTGAATGAATGGCAACTCCCGCTGCCTTAAGTGGAGTGTATTCATCCCCTCTTCTATGAGTTTTATTTGTTGTGTCTTTGTTCCAGACCCTTCCTTCATCCGTTGTCTCTCTTGTGTTCGGCATTTTATTTCTCTCTTTCTACCCTCTCTGATGAATGACACGACACGGGTAGCTGAAGCAGGTTCCTCACTGCTCAGCTTAATGGCAGGATATGGATTACTGACATTATGGGAAAACGCTTAACTTGAAAAATGTCACCTCTCTATGTTTAAACGACGATACCTTGCTAAATATTGCCTGTTATAAGTAAATCACAACCGCCTGTACAAACAACTCATTACCACTGTCACAAGATCATTAATTTGTAAATAGTTCATTACTACAATAACTTTTTTAGGTATCACAACTTTGTGGCCCAGTCCCATGATGTGCCTCAGTAATATATTTGCTAGCGCCCACACCATGGGTATGGGAGTACAATAAAGCTATTGAATTGACTAAAACTAGACCCTGTGAAATGGGAGGTAATAATCAGATTTTATTCGAGGGAGGAGACAGCTCCAATCACTTGGCTCAAGAGCTGAATTTAATCTATGGATATCAGGAGGCAGAAAATTAGTAGTTGTGCATTTCCCAAGAAAATATCTAAACTTAAAAGTTAGTTGTGTCTGTGAGTCTGTTAGCAGTACGAGTCAGCAGCTGAAGAAGAATTTCTGAATTATTCTTATGATACCATGATATTCCTCAAAAAATTGAAGCTGACACAGCAGTATTTTTTTTAAGAATAAAACACTAGGATTTGAGATAGATTTAGATAGATAGATAGGTAGATAGAGTGAGTGAGCTTCAGCATAACTACACTAAGTCCACAGTAATTAGGAGCGCAACATTGCATGAATGTTGGGTGTTCCCGTCGCAACATAACAAGCTGCTGCACAATATTTACCTCTGGACGACTCTCAACTTGTTGCACTTCCGAAGTGCAAATATTTGAGCGTCGCTCGTCAAAACGTTCTGGACATGTTGTTAACTGTTATTGTATGTGCAGAGGAAGAACATTAACTCTGGAGAAATTATGTGGTAAACCATTTGTTTCAGAAATTATTCAATGTTTGTTGTGTTTCTGAGTTTCCTATTTTGTTTCGAACTCAGTGTGTGTGTGTGTGTGTGTGTGTGTGTGTGTGTGTGTGTGTGTGTGTGTGTGTGTGTGTGTGTGTGTCTGTGTGTCTGTGTGTATTTTTATTCATATCTCATTTCTTAATTCAAGTCACAACTCAGATACCTAAGACAAACAGAAACAAATGTTCAACGTAACAGGTGGAGCGTGTTATTCAAAAAGTCACACATAGGTGGATCGTGTTATTCAAAACATCACCCACACATGGATCGCGTTATTCAAAAGAGCACCAACAGCTGGGCCGTGTTATTCAAAACATCACCTGTAGATGCACAAACAACTCCCGTCACTAGAATATACAATAAATCTTTAACACTGTCGTTTGGAATCCCTCTCACTTGATTGCTTCTCCTCTTTACGTCCCTCTTCTCTGACTCAGGAAACACTAGCACTGTGAGAGTCACAGAGGAAGAGGATCAACTGAAGAAAATATTCTTTGGAATTTTTATACTTAAAAGCATAAGTCATGTCAGCTTAGTCTTAGTCCAGACCCACTTGTATCAACCACTTATATATAAATGACATGCCTTTAGTCATATATGTTGTAACACTGATTCTGTCAACAATTAATATTTCTAGCTCTATTCTCCTCTAGGCTACATAGTTTACAAAGATAAAAATTGCCAAGGGGTGGGTCAAGTTCTGGACTCCATTAGCTGAATGAATCTATAACTTTTTTTCTCCCTCTTAATCCGTTTTAGAGTTGTGTGAGCTTACTACAACATTCCTGGAACATAACTCGTCTACTGGAAGCCACGTTTCTGGTAGAGTGAATTACTACGCTTGTATCTGCTGTCAAAGTGCTCCAGTACCTGCAGTATTTCAACAGTTACAGTTACGTTATATTAGCCTGAGTATTCCACTGTTGAAACACCATCGTTTGTCTATGACAAATAGAGAGTTCCTATGTCTTGTCTGTTGCTAGAGTACACACGCTTCGCTGATCACACCACACATATACACACACACATACATGCTAATAATGAATACTACATTTTAATTTAATATAAATGAATGTACCATTACAAGTTCATATAGACTATAATTAGAACATAGACACGAGGCAGGACTCTTGATGTGGCATATCAAGCCTACCTGCCTTTACTACAGAATTTCGTCCTTGATACTGACGAAAGAAAACATCGACACGCTGATACCCAGAACCACTGAGATAATGCAACTCATCCTCCCAAGTAAAAGGTGGTACTGTATTGTTCTGCGTCTTGAAACAGTCAGTAAAGCAACTGTGTATTTTTTTTGCTATAGTTCCTCGGTCTTGATGCTTCAGTGTTGTCTAGTAGCACATCAAAACAAATGACTTGAGGCATTATTGCAATTACTAGTGCTAATATTTGAAATAATTGGTTAATTTAGGTTAACCTGACTTGAATAGCGTATGTAGAGATATTTAATTAAATATATACAACAAAAATAACGTTGGTGTTAGGAGGATAAGTTGCTTAATAATTAATATTATCGTTACCCTAAAAGTCTAACAAAGATCATTAACGTGTCAACAGCATTACTAAGCCTGAAGTGCAAAGTCGTGATAACAAATGATGTTAATTAGCAGTAATACTAACATGCTCATTGTTCCCAGCACAAACAACCGCTCTAGCGGCAATACAAGTTAATTGGCGTCGATGAAGTTATTCTACTGACTTGGCAGTAGCGAAGTGTTCGTTCACAAAGTTCACAAATAACCCGCTCTTAGAGAGGAAACTTCAATGTTTCGGTCCTTCCTGGACCATTATCAAGTCCCAGCTGAGTGAGAAAAAACAGAAAAAAAGACAGAAGAAAAAACGAGTCCTATTACACACACACAATATATATACATATATATATATCCCCGATGCATAAATAATATTTTTAGATATGGCCATTAGAGAACGATCTTCCCATATGCTCTGAGATGCGATGAGCATACTCCCCGGGTGTCGACCAAGACACCAACACTTGAACAGACAAGCAACACCGGACCTCATGTCACACAGACAAGCAACACCGGACCTCAGGTCACACAAACTAGTAACACCGGACCTCGGGTCACACAGACCAGCAACACCGGACCTGAGGTCACACTGACAAGCAACACCGGACCTCAAGTCACACAGACCAGCAACACCGGACCTAAGGTCACACAGACCAGCAACACCGGATCTGAGGTCACACGGCAGAGAGACTTAACAAAACATTTCAACATTATGTTGAGTATTAAAAACAAAATTAAACTTAGTCCGTGGATAATAAATGAAGAAGTTTATCAGCAGTCTGACATTTCTGTTCCTCACCGTTTAAGATTCCACAGCATAATACTGAACCTCGACGCTGCCAGCCGTATGAGGCACCCCGACCTGACCAGCAGTATAAGGAACCCCCGACCCTACCAGCAGTATGAGGCACCCCGACCTGACCAACAGTATAAGGAACTCCCGACCCTACCAGCAGTATGAGGCACCCCGACCTGACCAGCAGTATAAGGAATCCCCGACCCTACCAGCCGTATGAGGCACCCCGACCTGACCAGCAGTATAAGGAACCCCCGACCCTACCAGCAGTATGAGGCACCCCGACCTGACCAGCAGTATAAGGAACCCCCGACCCTACCAGCAGTATGAGGCACCCCGACTCCACCAGAAATATGATGAACCCTCTACCTGACTAGCAGTATAAGGAACCCTCTACCTGACCAGCAGTATAAGGAACCCTCTACCTGACTAGCAGTATAAGGAACCCTCTACCTGACCAGCAGTATAAGGAACCCTCTACCTGACTAGCAGTATAAGGAACCCTCTACCTGACCAGCAGTATAAGGAACCCTCTACCTGACTAGCAGTATAAGGAACCCTCTACCTGACCAGCAGTATAAGGAACCCTCTACCTGACCAGCAGTATAAGGAACCCTCTACCTGACCAGCAGTATAAGGAACCCTCTACCTGACTAGCAGTATAAGGAACCCTCTACCTGACTAGCAGTATAAGGAACCATCTACCTGACTAGCAGTATAAGGAACCCTCTACCTGACCAGCAGTATAAGGAACCCTCTATCTGACCAGCAGTACAAGCAACCTTCTACCTGACTAGCAGTATGATGAATCCTCTACCTGACTAGCAGTATAAGGAACCCTCTACCTGACCAGCAGTATAAGGAACCCTCTACCTGACCAGCAGTGTAAGCAACCCTCTACCTGACTAGCAGTATAAGGAACCCTCTACCTGACCAGCAGTATGAGGAACCCCCAACCCTGCCAACAGTATGAGGAACCCTGACCTTACCAACAGTATAAAAGACTGGGCAAGCGGTGCAAAATACCCCCAATGAAAAGTAGGGGCGCCATTGGTACACTATAAGAAAACACTAAATGTCCGGGGCCCAAGACTGTTCAACAGCCTCCCACCATGCATAAGGGGAATTACCAATAGGCCCCTGGCTACCTTCAAGAGGGGGCTGGACAGATACTTAAAGTCGGTGCTAGATCAGCCGGCCTGTGGTTCGTACGTTGGACAACGTGCGGCCAGCAGTAACAGCCTGGTTGATCAGGCTCTGATCCACCGGGAGGCCTGGTCGTGGACCGGGCCGCAGGGGCGTTGATCCCCGGAATACCCTCCAGGTAGGCAACCCCCTACCCTACCAGAAGCATGAAGAACCCTGTACCTGACCAGCAGTATGAGGAACTCCCGACCCGACCAGCAGTATGAGGCACCCCCGACCCGACCAGCAGTAGTAATCAACGGACATAACTGGCTGATTATCACGTGTGATATTCTTTCCAGTTTTCTTAGCTTCAGTCATTATTTTGGTGAATTCCTGTCTCTCACTTTCCTCTTTGCCCCTCTTTCCTTTTCTCTCTCTACCCTTCCTTTTTCTTGCTCTCCCCCTCTCTCTTTTTCTCTCAGTCTCTAATCATTTCTTACACTTTCTCTGTATTGGTTCCTTTTAATATTTATATATTAGTTTAATAACCTCTAATATACACATATAAATCATAAATAATCCTGTTTTTGCTCGGCTAAGCCTCAAAATATCCTCCTACTTGCATGAGCTACAAACCAAATAGATTTGTGTTGAGTGCACACACACAAATATTACACACTATCCTCACGTCCGTGTTGAGTTATTAATCTATCGTATTTAAGCTGTGGTGTTTGTTCAGTCGTCACGGGAAGTAATACCCAATTCGAGTCTAACAGAGTTGTCTCCTGCTGGACGGCGTGTCTAGCCTCAGCCATTTGATTAATCCTTCCCCCGCTTGGGGCTGTCGCGTATTTACTTTCGATTAATTAGATGGTCCCTATGCAAATTAATCGATGCAGCCTGGTGAACAGACCGAAGCTGATGTCATATTGGAATTGTGTGGACACAGCGACAGGAGAATTACTGCCTGGTAGTGCCTGCCTTCGTGACTCTGTCAGAGAGACTGTGGCACTGTTGCTCAGCGTCACCTCTTCCTCCTGGCACGTTGTGGTGTTAACTTACAAACATTTATGCTTCAGGGATGGGTGGGTAGTGCTCTGTCTTATTTTCGATTTATTAATATATTTTGCCTTGTCTTATGTCTTTAGGTTTATTGATATATTTTGTACACTGTAAAGAAAAGCATAATGTGATGACAACAGTAGAGTGGAAACAACACAGAAGATTTTATCTGAAATAAAACCACGTCATCTTAATATGCAGTCTTTACACAGTGTTTCCACTCTAAATTGAGGGTTGCAGTTTGGTGTTCACCAACACCTAGATAAGATGATGCATCTATGAAGGGTGAAACATATCATATATGAACGCTCGAAACATAGCTGCAACAGTGTTAAGGACTGCGGAAAGAAGAATGAGTTTTGAAACCAAATGTAGACTCAGAGAATAAGGACTTCGAGGCTTTAGTATGTCTGTGATTCGTGGTAATGGAATGTTGCACCTTGGAGGAGCCAAAACCCAGGGAGATCTCGAGTTTGAGCTCAGTGTTTTTTTTTTGTGAATATTATGCACAGAAGGAATGGAGGACTTTGAATAAAGTATAAATAAAGCTGATTAAGATATTGTATAAATCTCTGAGGTGGTTGGAAGGTGCAGGAAGCGTCCGAACTTGCGGCACTTGCTAGCGTTTGAGATTTAAGTCAGGTTATTGTGATTTCATATGCTGTCAGTGTGAGCAAATATCCGTGAAGGGATAAAGGGAAACAGGCTAGTGGAATTTGAGCTCTGGAAGTGGGAAGTACAATGTCTGAATTATGAAGGCCTCATGGGAATGGAGAAAAATACTCTACCAAAAAAAATTCAGTGAGCTGACAAAACAAATATAGCCAAGTCCAGGGAAAATATAGGGTAATGTGGAAAACTGTTTTGTGCTCGTAGCTCTATTTCCAGCTCGCTTAACATCGATAAATTACTGGAATTATTCTAGATCACTCAGAATGCATCAGAAGGGAAGTGAGATAACGTACTGGAGTGAGAGATAAGGGAAGTAATGTGTGGAAAATATAGAGAAAAGTATCGGTATTGAGGCAAAGGTAGATAACACTGTCAACACCAAATGTTCACAAGTATAGTCTTCTATCAGAGAATATATGAAACATCGCGAGAAAATAACTGGACAAAATAGTGTGGGAGTCAGCAGGTTAGATAGACTGTGAACGCTGTGTGGATCTGCAGGCTGTGTGCGTTAATAGCCTGGCTGATCAAGCGGTCGCTAGCTGGCATGCAAGATTATAACAAACTTTCTAAACTGATCACGGGTATATATATGGATAAAAGTTTGAACTGAGAGAATGAGCAACACACTAAGAAAATAGGCGCACATATGTGGTAATCGTATTCTGCACGAAGTAGAAAACGTAGAACAGGTAAGCCGAAAGTTGCTTAATCAATGATGTCCAGCTTGTGTTCGTCAGCGGTTGTTTAATAAATGAGCAGCAGGCCACCTGACCCGAGTCTTCAGTCATTTTCCTGATCATAAACACCAACACAAACACTTGAAATATCTGGATATAAACAAGCCATCAGGTAGGCAAGGTAGGGGGAATATACCAGAAAATTGGAAAGCATCCAGTGTACTGGATAAGAAATTGATAATATTAAACTAAAATGTGAACAGTAAAACGAGGTTTTAAGATGTCCTGGCGAGCTAATCCAGCATCAAGGTGCTGCAGGACGCAGTGATCACCCAGATGCTGCTAATTTAAATAAACGATTTTGGAGAAGAAATAAAAATTTCGTTCAGATGATACACTGAGCCTTTGAAGGATAATTAAAAACGACATAATATGTTAGGTAAATGGACACAGATGCAACTAATGTGATATTTTATTGTGGTAACGTTTCGTTCTCCAGGAGCTTTGTCAACTGTAGTTACAAACAATACAAGGACTTAATATCTGTACAGTAAGACCTGAATGGACTGAACAAGTGAGGTGATAGATGAATACAGGAATTTATGTGGTTAAGTGTCATGTAATAGAAACATGAGAAAGTGAAAACAGGTCTCAGGAGAATATAAATTATGTACAGACAACATAAATGATAAAGGGACTTAGGTGTCATCAATGATAAAAGTTTGTCACCAGAAGATCACATACTTGAAACAGTAAGAAACACCTGTACGGAAAATCCTGGAAAAGAAACTGTTCACGACCTACATTTTTTTTTTATCAGATTTGCAACCTGAAGCGATGATGTTGTTGTTGGTCTTCATTTAAAACAAATGTAGATAATATAAACAAAGCTCATATACGAGGTTCAAAATTGATGCAGAACTAAAAGAGATGAATTTGGAAGAAAGGTTGAAGGCATTTAGATACATTCTCGCCGGCTGATGATGACATACTACCCACATACAAGAGTCTAAAAAATATGAAGGAAATGATGCGGAAGATTTCCTAGCGCTATCAACAGGATTAACAGGAAGTCATATCTCTAAATTAGAAAAAGAATTGCTGAAGTGATACTGGGAAAATCTTCACACGAGTTACAAGATAGAGTACCAACTGCTACAGTCACCAGAAAGTTAAAAAAAACAAAACGTTAAAACCGAAGACGGGATACCACAAGCTTAGCTCGACTCCTGTAACTACAAATAGGTAATTGTTTGCTTATTCACATGCACGAAGGAGCTGAGACTCGACCTGCAAACATACATCAAGGTATGTACACACGCAGCGTCGCACACAACCTAAGAATGCTTTAGAGGCCCAAACATCTGAATTACAAAACTATTAATTGCACGTCGTGGTTACTATGTTTACACTCCAATAAATCCTACAGAATAATTAAGGAAGCTGGGATGAAGCACAGGAATGACGAATGAAGACCCACTTGGTGGTTTTATATAACAATAAGGACAGGTAACATCTGCTGCTAATGAATTTACTATCTCACAGGACTTTTTGATACACGGATTAGATATAACGAAGGTCAGCATTTACTTGACGAGTGTATGTATATAGCGTAGGTGAGTCCTTAGTTCTCCATGAAGCCAGAGTCAGGACGCACTTGTTAAAATCTTTTACGTTCATGGTGTAGCAATAAACAACCCAAGTTCTGTATCACGAGAATATAAGGTGAATCTGCATGAAAAAAAGTGCAGAAAGTGAGTGAACTAAGCAGAGATAAATAGCTCGATTTTTTCTTTGCCGTTAATATCATCGTAAAATGATACGAGTTCAAGCCACGGAACGGGTGGTATCTGAACCCAGGCCAGTGCGTTAACCACTAGGCCAGCTGGGTATATTTCTAAATACAATAGGGAGGTTAGCATGGGCCTCACTGTGGACCCCATGCTAACCCATGTGGGTTTGTTTACAATCGTGTTATGATTTCTTGTGTCATTTGATTT